>NW_019228966.1:0-3678 GCF_002742605.1 Olea europaea var. sylvestris
CTCAAATGCTCAGTGCCATCTGAGGTGCCTGCTGTTACAATTGAACTAGAATTAGCTACAATCAAAAATAGTTCCTAGACCAGAAATCCGCATTACTAAACATGTCTACATAGAATATGGTGCAGAAATGAACTAGATCAACAAGTTGCTATTTCAAGCTGAATCTTCTCATATAACAGAATTGTACCCAAGAAACCTCCACCTCTCTTTGGAGCCTCTACAGTTTTACTTAGAAAATAAACCATTGTCAGATGCATTAATATACTTACAGTCAATGATTCTCTAAACAATAATGCATGAGATATTTTCACTATAAAGTACTTCCACTGCATGTAAGAACTGATGCCATAACGTCAATGCCAAGTTATGAGCCAGGTTATGAAATCATTTCCAAGAGAACTTGAAATTTATCTTAATATTTTTTTCTGCATCACTTCTGATAGCCGTTCTCCCATTTCTTCTTAATTTCTTCTCATTCCAAAAGAGCCAGAGAGCAAGATGTTGTAAGTAAAATTAAACAAATAATTGATCGCATTCCCAACAGCATGTCTGGCAAGCACAATCATTCAAGTAATTAAAGGCATATAATCATTTAAGTAACTTCTCAAACTACCACCTCAAAATTAAAATATTATGCTCCATAAAAAAACATACATTAAATTTACTGACATTGTATAAACATGAAGAAGATAATTTGGCATGTTTTCCTATTTGTAATAGTATAAAATGTCATCATAATACTACTGATATATTGAACAAGTTAAATAATGTCATGTAATGTAAGAATGAAGTATTAAAACTTTTCTTTAATCCCTTTCACTTACCTACATAGATGCTCCTCCAGTTTAAATATCTTTCCATTATAAACTCGAAGCCCTTCCCAAACTGCATCGCCACCTTGGACAACAGAGTCAAGAACTGAAACCTAAAATATCCAATAACAAAATTGAAAAATCTAAACCTTTCTGGCACATTAAAGTACAACATTAAGTCCTTCTACATTTGTACCTTAGCACTTCCACGGGGCACAATCTCATCACCAACCCAAACAAGCAACTTCTCATTGGCAGGAACTGGAAGTTCAGGCTGGAGGGACATTATACCACTCCACTTCACATGGAGCCTAAGCATGTTATAGAAAGGCATACATTGCTCCAGCAAGTTGTACATAGAGGGTGGAAATGGCTGAGTTAAACAGGGAAAAAGACATCAAGCAGGTCTCATACAAGGATATCAAGAATCTTGTTAGTGTTCAATCATCATATCATAATAAGCATGCAGCAAGTGCTACGTCAGGCTTTAAAGATTGGTATATTTATTATTATTTTAGCAAGCATGACATGTGACACTTGACCGCATATGCTGTATCATATAAAGGAATGTAATTTAGAAAGAATCCAAAATGATAATAATTAATAAAATATTAATGTAAAACACAAATTAAATCTTTAGGTAGCATAATGAACTAACATAGCTGTATAAAACAAGGGGATACGGCTTTTAGAAAGTCATTTCACAAGACTAACTTACTGCTCTAAAGATTTGCTCAAAGTGGCACTGTAATGGTTCTAGCTATGCCATTTAAATAAATAAAATCCATTATGAAGTAGGAAGGAAATAATAAGAAAAATCACATTTGAATTCCAGCATTAGCGTGGGCAAGGCAATGTATGATAATTAAACTGCACTCAACTACAGAATCCAAGAGGATATGCAGGTGTTCTTCTTCTTACCACAGGATACTTTCTAGGAGATTGAAAGCCTGTCGACTTATGTACAGTTTTATACCAGTAGGGGGCCCAAAGGCCATCAAATGCTTTTGGCCCTGCTTCCCATCTGTAAATAGAAAGTTCAAACAATCAAAAAGTATGAAAAGTTTTTTACTTAGGAAAAATCACTCTAGTACTAACCTAGCTCTCCCTCTTCCTCGCAGAAAATCTTTAAGACTAATGCTTTATGTTTACCTTTTTGAAATGCAGATTCCTAATGATCTTAGTTCTATATGTGTAATCTGCTTTTGTTTTGTTTTGTTTTGTTTTTTTTTTTTTTTATTTGAATCATGCAAAATGCTACGAACATTGCCATTTCTAAATGCAGCATTTACGAACAATGTACACATTCCCTCTCCTCAATAAGAAAAGGAGCACAAGCCTTGGATGGTAAGTGAATTTGTGAATGAACCTACAGAAGTGCACGTGGAAGCAGTGTTTAGAGTAGTTGAATACATAATGTCTCTGCAAAGCCGGGTAGGAAGTTTAAACCTAGAAGCCTACACATGTTGATTGGGCTTGGTCAATAATAAAGCAAACACAAAATCAGTCGAGAAGAAACTTACTCCCTGTTTGTCTCCCTTTTTTTCAAAAACATTTTTTTCTCATACTCATTTTCGACCACACATTTACACAATAAAATATTTTGTACGTAAACCGAATTTTTTTCTCTCTTTTAACTACACATTCTCCATAAAATCGTTATTCAAAATATCATTTTCCCCCAAAAACTTTTTAAAAAGAGAATCAAACAGGGGCTTAATAGTATAGCCGAAGCAATCAATGGTGGCAAGTCTAGGCGTCTAGCACAGAAGCGGAATTCAGGCAATGGCACGTGGCATTTGTAAGCTCCTTCCCATCAAAATAAAATTAACCCTGGAATCAAGTGGGAAGAACCTATGAACCTTTAGTGCGATAAGTCAGCAATCAATATTAAACACAATCTAGCGCAAACTGGAAGGACAAACTTGTACTCCTTATATGCTATATCCTTATATCCTATATAGTCATTGAGGTAATATTCCAATGAAGGGGTGGTTCTACTTGGTCATCCAGACTAACCTAAGAGGACTGAGAAACATCTACATAAGATTGAGAAAGTTGGAAAATCTGCCAGCTTGTATAGCAGATTTCTGAAAGATCTTTATCCAGCTCATATGAGTTGAAGTCTTTGGACAATTGTGCGTAGAAATTCAATGAATTTTCCTTTATTTGCATTTCTTAACTTTTCTATCTTAATAGCAGAATCATAGGTGGGTATCATTTCCAAGGTTATTTTTAGTTACCTAGTCAGCATAAACAGGATCTATTGTTATGCAATTGATAGTGCAAAAATTATTCTTACATGTGCTTCTAGTCTAAAAAATATATAAAAATACAAATCAAAGAGGGATGCTTCAAATGGATGCAATGATTTCCTCCCTTTTATGAACTTTGCAGGATCCCATTTTTCCATGACAATTTCTGGGGGCCTATTTAGCTCCCTAACATTCCTTGTTTCAAATATAGCTATATTAAATATCTCTGTTCCCAATGCTAAACTTTATTTACTTCAGAAAACATGAGCTTTGGACTCTTCACAACCATAATCTTCTATAAAATAAACAAAACACAGAAATATCCCAAAACTTTAACTTCACTTGCACAGCTCAGAAAGGAAGAGGTAATGGCAGGCTGAATAAATAGAATACATTCTGGTATATTTGCCTTACTTGAGCATTGCAGCTTGAAATGGAATACCGAGATTTTCACATAGACCACGCAAAGTACCCTGCACATGGAGTAGAGGTATCATAGTCATTCAGTTTAACATTAAAATGATTCTGACCTAAGGTCTTTTGGAAAAATAGAACTACCAAGAAACCTAGTGCTTGACGTAAAGCAGGATACAACAAACTCAAATTAGTGA
>NW_019228967.1:0-3678 GCF_002742605.1 Olea europaea var. sylvestris
GGCAATTTCGTCATTTTTCTCGACTGTGTCGGAATGGGCTCAAATTTGACAGGTTGATCGGGAACAAAAACCTCGCCGGGTGTTATTTCGTCATTTTTCGCGACTGTGTCGGAATGGGCTAAAATTGGACTGGTTGATCGGATACAAAAACTGCGCCGGGGGCAATTTCGTCATTTTACTCGACTGTGTCGGAATTGGCTGAAACTTGGCAGTTTGATCTAAAATAAAAATCGCGCCGGGGGCAATTTCGTCATTTTTCTCGACTGTGTCGGAATGGGTTTGAATTTGACAGGTTGATCGAGAACAAAAACCGCGCCGGGTGTAATTTCGTCATTTTTTGCGAATGTGTCGGAATTTGCTAAAATTTGACTGGTTGACCGGATGCAAAAATTGCGCCAGGGGCAGTTTCGTCATTTTTCTCGACTGTGTTGGAATTGGCTGAAATTTGGAAGTTTGATCGGAAATAAAAATCGCGCCGGCGGCTATTTCGTCATTTTTCTTGTGTGTGTATGAATGGGCTCAAATTTGACATGTTTATTGGGAACAAAAACCGCGCCGGGGGTAATTTCGTCATTTTTCTCGACTGTGCCGGAATTGGCAGAAATTTAGCAGTTTGATCTGAAATAAAAATTGCGCCGGGGGCAACTTCATCATTTTTCTCGACTGTGTCAGAATGGGTTCGAATTTGACAGGTTGATCGGGAAAAAAATCGCGCTGGGTGTAATTTCGACATTTTTCGCGATTGTGTCGGAATTAGCTAAAATTTAACTGGTTGATCGGAAACAAAAACCGCGCCAGGGGCAATTTCGTCATTTTTCTCGACTGTCTCGAAATTGGCTGAAATTTTGGAGTTTGATCGGAAATAAAAATCGCGCCGACGGCTATTTCGTCATTTTTCTCGACTGTGTCGGATGGGCTCAAATTTGACAGGTTTATCGGGAACAAAAATCGCGCCGGGGGAAATTTCGTCATTTTTCTCGACTGTGTCGAAATTGGCCGAAATATTGCAGTTTGATCTAAAATAAAAATCGCGTCGGGGGCAATTTCGTCATTTTTCTCGACTGTGTCGGAATGAGCTCAAATTTGACAGGTTGATCGTGAACAAAAATCGCGCCGGGTGTAATTTCGTCATTTTTTGTGACTCTGTCGGAATTGGCTAAAATTTGACTGGTTGATCGGATACAAAAACTGTGTCGGGGGCAATTTCGTCATTTTTCTCGACTGTGTCGGAATGGGCTCAAATTTGACATGTTTATCGGGAACAAAAATCGCGCCGGGGGCAATTTCGTCATTTTTCTAGACTGTGTCGAAATTGGCTGAAATTTGGCAGTTTGATCTGAAATAAAAATCGCGTCGTGGGCAATTTCGTCATTTTTTCGACTGTGTCGGAATGGGCTGAAATTTGACAGGTTTATCGGGAACAAAAATCGCGCCGGGTGTAATTTCGTCATTTTTCGCAACTGTGCCGGAATGGGTTCAAATTTGACAGGTTGATTGGGAACAAAAACCGCGCCGGGGGCAATTTCGTCATTTTTCTCAACTGTGTCGGAATTGGCTGAAATTTGGCAGTTTGATAGGAAATAAAACTCGCGCCAGCGGCAATTTCGTCATTTTTCTCGACTGTGTCGGAATTGGCTGAAATTTGGGAGTTTGATCGGAAATAAAAATTGCGTCGGCGGCAATTTCGTCATTTTTTACGACTGTGTCGGAGTGGGCTCAAATTTGACAGGTTTATCGGGAACAAAAACCGCGCGGGTCGTAATTTCGTCATTTTTCTCGACTGTGTAGGAATTGGCTGAAATTTGGCAATTTGATCTAAAATAAAAATCGCGCGGGGGGCAATTTCGTCATTTTTCTCGACTGTGTCGGAATGGGCTCAAATTTGACAGGTTGATTGGGAACAAAAATCGCGCCGGGTGTAATTTCGTCATTTTTCGCGATTGTGTCGGAATGGGCTAAAATTTGATTGGTTGATCGGATACAAAAACTGCGCCGGGGGCAATTTCGTCATTTTTCTCGACTGTGTCGGAATTGGCTGAAATTTGACAGTTTGATCTAAAATAAAAATCGCGCCGAGGGCAATTTCGTCATTTTTCTTGACTGTGTCGGAATGGGTTCGAATTTGACAGGTTGATCGAGAACAAAAACCGCGCCGGGTGTAATTTCGTCATTTTTTGCGACTGTGTCGGAATTTGCTAAAATTTGACTGGTTGACCGGATGCAAAAACTGCGCCAGGGGCAGTTTCGTCATTTTTCTCGACTGTGTTGGAATTGGCTGAAATTTGGAAGTTTGATCGGAAATAAAAATCGCGCCGGCGGCTATTTCGTCATTTTTCTTGTGTGTGTATGAATGGGCTCAAATTTGACATGTTTATTGGGAACAAAAACCGCGCCGGGGGTAATTTCGTCATTTTTCTCGACTGTGTCGGAATTGGCAGAAATTTAGCAGTTTGATTTGAAATAAAAATTGCGCCGGGGGCAACTTCATCATTTTTCTCGACTGTGTCAGAATGGGCTCAAATTTGACAGGTTGATCGGGAAAAAAATCGCGCCGGGTGTAATTTCGTCATTTTTCGCGGTTGTGTCGGAATTAGCTAAAATTTAACTGGTTGATCGGAAACAAAAACCGCGCCGGGGGCAATTTCGTCATTTTTCTCGACTTTGTCGGAATTGGCTGAAATTTGGCAGCTTGATCTGAAATAAAAATCGCGTCGGGGGCAATTTTGTCATTTTTCTCGACTGTGGCGGAATGGGCTAAAATTTGACTGGTTGATCGGGAACAAAAACCGCGCTGGGTGTAATTTCATCATTTTTCGCGACTGTGTCTGAATTGGCAAAAATTTGACTGGTTGATCGAAAACAAGAACAGCGCCGGGGGCAATTTCGTCATTTTTCTTGACTGTGTCGGAATTGGCCGAAATTTGGCAGTTTGATCGGAAATAAAAATCTCGCCGACGGCAATTTTGTCATTTTTCTCGACTGTGTCAGAATGGGCTCAAATTTGACAGGATTATTGGGAACGAAAATTGCGTCGGGTGTAATTTCGTCTTTTTTCGCGACTGTGTCAGAATTGGCTAAAATTTAACTTGTTGATCGGAAACAAAAATCGCGCCGGGGGCAATTTCGCCATTTTTCTCGCCTGTGTCGGAATGGACTCAAATTTGATAGGTTAATCAGGAACAAAAATCGCGCCGGGGGCAATTTCGCCATTTTTCTCGCCTGTGTCGGAATGGACTCAAATTTGATAGGTTAATCAGGAACAAAAATCGCGCCGGGGGCAATTTCGCCATTTTTCTCGCCTGTGTCGGAATGGACTCAAATTTGATAGGTTAATCAGGAACAAAAATCGCGCCGGGGGCAATTTCGCCATTTTTCTCGACTGTGTCGGAATTGGCTGAAATTTGGCAGTTTGATCTAAAATAAAAATCGCGCCGGGGCAATTTCGTAATTTTTCTCGATTGTGTCGGAATGGGCTCAAATTTGACAGGTTAATCAGGAACAAAAATCGCGCCGGGTGTAATTTCGTCATTTTTCGCGACTGTGTCGGAATTGGCTAAATTTTGACTGGTTGATCGGATACAAACACAGCGCCGGCGGCAATTTCGTCATTTTTCTCGACTGTGTCAGAATTGGCTGAAATTTGACAGTTTGATCTGAAACAAAAATCGCGCCGGGGGC
>NW_019228968.1:0-3677 GCF_002742605.1 Olea europaea var. sylvestris
GTCGGAATGGGCTAAAATTTGAGTGGTTGATCGGAAACAAAAATCGCGCCAGGGGCAATTTCGTCATTTCTCGCGACTGTGTCCAAATGGGCAAAAATTAGACAAGTTGATCGGCAACAAGAAACCGCACCGGGGGCAATTTCGTCATTTTTCGCGACTGTGTCGGAATGGGCTCAAATTAGACAAGTTGATCGGGAACAAAAATCGCGCAGGGGGTAATTTCTTCATTTTTCACGTCGGTGTCGGAATCGACTAAAATTTGATTGGTTGATCGGAAACAAAAATCGCGTCGGAGGCAATTTCGTCATTTTTCTCGACTGTGTCGGAATGGGCTGAAATTTGGCAGGTTGATCGGAAATAAAAATCGCGCCAGGGGCAATTTCGTCATTTTTCTCGACTGTGTCGGAACGGGCTAAAATTTGACTGGCTGATCGGAAACAAAAATCGCGTCGGGGGCAATTTCGTCATTTTTCGCGACTGTGTCGGAATGGGCTAAAATTTGACAGGTTGATCGGAAACAAAAAAATGCGCCGAAGGTAATTTCGTCAATTTTCGCGACTGTGTCGGAATGGGCTAAAATTTGACAGGTTGATCGGAAACAAAAATCTCGTCGGGGGGTTTTTTTGGCATTTTTCTCGACTATGTCGGAATGGGCTCAAATTTGGCAGGTTGATCGGGAACAAAAATAGGGCCCGTGGTAATTTCGTCATTTTCCTCGATTGTGTCGGAATGGGCTCAAATTTGACAGGGCTAAAATTTGACAGGTTGATCGGCAACAAGAAACCGCACCGGGGGTAATTTCGTCATTTTCCTCGATTGTGTCGGAATGGGCTCAAATTTGACAGGGCTAAAATTTGACAGGTTGATCGGCAACAAGAAACCGCACCGGGGGTAATTTCGTCATTTTTCGCGACTGTGTCGGAACGGGCTAAAATTTGACAGGTTGATCAGAAACAAAAATCGCGCCGGAGGCAATTTCATCATTTTTCTCGAACGTGTCGAAATCGGCTAAAATTTGACTGGTTGATCGGATACAAAAACCGCGCCGGGGGCAATTTCGTCATTTTTCGCTACTGTGTCGGAATTGGCTAAAATTTGACAGGTTGATCGGGAACAAAAATCGCGCCAGGGGCAATTTCGTCATTTTTCGCGACTGTGTCGGAAGGGGCAAAAATTTGACAGGTTGATCAGCAACAAGAAATCGCACCGGGGGTAATATCGTCATTTTTCGCAACTGTGCCGGAATTGGCTTAAATTTGACTGGTTGATCGGAAACAAAAATCGCGCCGAATGCAATTTCGTCATTTTTCGCGACTGTGTCGGAATGGGCTAAAATTTGACAGGTTGATCTACAACAAGAAACCGCACCGGGGGTAATTTCGTCATTTTTCGCGACTGTGTTGGAATAGGCTCAAATTTGACAGGTTGATCGGGAACAGAAATCGCACCAGGGGCAATTTCGACATTTTTCATGACCGTGTCGAAATCGACTAAAATTTGACTGGTTGATCAGAAACAAAAATCGCGTCGGGGGCAATTTCGTCATTTTTCTCGACTGTGTCGGAATGGGCTAAAATTTGACTGGCTGATCAGAATCAAAAACTGCGCCAGGGGCAATTTCGTCATTTTTCGCGACTGTGTCGGAAGGGGCAAAAATTTGACAGGTTGATCGGCAACAAGAAACCGCACCGGGGGTAATTTCGTCATTTTTCGCGACTGTGTCGGAATAGGCTAAAATTTGACAGGTTGATCGGGAACAAAAATCGCACCAGGGGCAATTTCGTCATTTTTCGCGACCTTGTCGAAATGGGCTCAAATTTGACAGGTTGATCGGGAACAAAAATCGCGCCGAGTGAATTTCGTCATTTTTCGCAACTGTGTCAGAATTGGCTAAAATTTTGACAGGTTGCTCGCAAACAAAAATCGCGCCGGGGGCAATTCGACGTTTTTCGCGAAGGTTTCAGAATGGGCTAAAATTTGACTGGTTGATCGGAAAAAAAAACCACGCCGGTGGCAATTTCGTCAGTTTTCTCGACTGTGTCGGAAAGGGCTGAAATTTGGCAGGTTGATCGGAAATAAAAATCGCGCTGGGGGCAATTTCGTCATTTTTCCCGACTGTGTCGGAATGGGTTCAAATTTGACAGGTTGATCGGGAACAAAAATCAAGCCCGGTGAATTTCGTCATTTTTCACAACTGTGTCGAAATTGGCTAAAATTTGACAGGTTGATCGAAAACAAAAATCGCGCCGGGGGCAATTTCGATATTTTTCGCGACGGTGTCGGAATGGGCTAAAATTTGACCGGTTGATCGGAAAAAAAATAGCGACACGAGCAATTTCGTCAGTTTTCTCAACTGTGTCGGAATGGAGTAAAATCTGACTGGTTGATCGGAAACAAAAACCGCGACAGGGGCAATTTCGTCATTTTTCGCGACTGTGTCGGAATGGGCTCAAATTTGACAAGTTGATCAGGAACAAAAATCACGTCGAGTGAATTTCGTCATTTTTCGCAACTGTGTCAGAATTGGCCAAAATTTTGACAGGTTGATCGCTAACAAATCGCGCCGGGAGCAATTTCGACGTTTTTCGCGAAGGTATCGGAATGGGCTAAAATTTGACTGGTTGATCGGGAAAAAAAACCACGTCGGGGGCATTTCGTCAGTTTTCTCGACTGTGTCGGAATGGGCTGAAATTTGGCAGGTTGATGGGAAATAAAAATCGCGCCGGGGGCAATTTCGTCATTTTTCGCGACGGTGTCAGAATCGACTAAAATTTGACAGGTTGATCGAGAACAAAACTCGCGCCGGCGGTAATATCGTCATTTTTCGCAACTGTGTCAGAATTGGCTAAAATTTTGACAGGTTGCTCGCAAACAAAAATCGCGCCGGGGGCAATTTCGTCATTTTTCTCGACTGTGTCGGAATGGGCAAAAATTTGACAGGTTGATCGGCAACAAAAAATGGCACCGGGGGCAATTTCGTCATTTTTCGCGACTGTGTTTGAATGGGCTCAAATTTGACAGGTTGATCGAGAACAAAAATCGCGCCGGCGGTAATATCGTCATTTTTCGCAACTGTGTCGGAATTGGCTAAAATTTGACAGGTTGATCGGAAACAAAAATCGCACCGGGGGCAATTTCGTCATTTTTCGCTCCTGTGTCGGAATGGGCTCAAATTTGACAGGTTGATCGGGAACAAAAATCGAGCCGGGTGAATTTCGTCATTTTTCGCAACTGTGTCGGAATTGGCTAAAATTTGACAGGTTGATCGAAAACAAAAATCGCGCCGGGGGCAATTTCGATATTTTTCACGACGGTGTCGGAATGGGCTAAATTTTGACCGGTTGATCGGAAAAAAAACAGCGCCGGGGGCAATTTCGTCAGTTCTCTCAACTGTGTCGGAATGGACTCAAATTTGACAGGTTGATCGGGAACAAAAATCGCGCCGAGTGAATTTCTTCATTTTTCGCAACTGTGTCAGAATGGGCTAAAAGTTTGACAGGTTGTTCGCAAACAAAAATCGCGCCGGCGGCAATTTCGACGTTTTTCGCGAAGGTTTCAGAATGGGCTAAAATTTGACTGGTTGATCGGAAAATAAAACCGCGCCGGAGGCAATTTCATCAGTTTTCTCGACTGTGTCGGAATGGGCTGAAATTTGGCAGGCTGATCGGAAATAAAAA
>NW_019228969.1:0-3677 GCF_002742605.1 Olea europaea var. sylvestris
CGAAATTGCCCCCGGCGCAATTTTTGTTTCCCATCAATCAGTCAAATTTTAGACGATTCCAACACCGTTACGAAAAATGATGAGATTGCCCCTGGCGCGATTTTTTTTCAATCAATCGGTCAAATTTGAGCCCATTTCGACACATCGCGAAAAATGACGCAATCGCCCCCGGCGCGATTTTTGTTTCCCATCAATCAGTCAAATTTTAGACGATTCCAACACCGTTACGAAAAAAGAGGAAATTGCCCCCGGCTCGTTTTTTTCCGATCAATCGGTCAAATTTGAGCCCATTTCGACACCGTCGCGAAAAATTACGAAATCGCCCCTGGCGCGATTTTTGTTTTCCTTCAATCAGTCAAATTTTAGCCGACTCCGACACCGTCACGAAAAATGACGAAATTGCCCCCAGCGCGATTTTTGTTTCCCATCAATCAGTCAAATTTTAGACGATTCCAACACCGTTGTGAAAAAAGAGGAAATTGCCCCCGGCTCGTTTTTTTCCGATCAATCGGTCAAATTTGAGCCCCTTTCGACACCGTCGCGAAAAATGACGAAATCGCCCCCAACTCGATTTTTGTTTCCCGTCAGTCAGTGAAATTTTAGCCGATTCTGACACCGTCGCGGAAAATGAAGAAATTGCCCCCGGCGCGATTTTTGCTTCCCATCAATCAGTCAAATTTTATACGATTCCAACACCGTCGCGAAAAATGACGAAATTGCCCCCGGCGCGATTTTTGTTTCCGATCAATCTGTCAAATTTTAGCCGTCTCCGACACCGTCGCGAAAAATGACGAAACTGCCCCCGGCGCGATTATTGTTTCACATCAATCAGTCAAATTTTAGACGATTCCAACACCGTCGCGAAAAATGAGGAAATGCCCCCGGCTCGTTTTTTTCCGATCAATCGGTGAAATTTGATCCCATTTCGACACCGTCGCGAAAAATGACGAAATTGCCCCCGGCGCGATTATTGTTTCACATCAATCAGTCAAATTTTAGACGATTCCAACACCGTCGCGAAAAATGAGGAAATGCCCCCGGCTCGGTTTTTTCCGATCAATCGGTGAAATTTGATCCCATTTCGACACCGTCGCGAAAAATGACGAAATTGCCCCCTGCGCGATTTTTGCTTCCCATCAATCAGTTAAATTTTAGACGATTTCGACACCGCCGCGAAAAATGACGAAATTGCCCCAAGCGCGATTTTTGTTTCCGATCAATCGGTCAAATTTGAGCCCATTTCGACACCGTCGCAAAAAATTACGAAATCGCCCTCGGCGAAATTTTTGTTTTCCATCAATCAGTCAAATTTTAGCCGACTCCGACACCGTCGCGAAAAATGACGAAATTGCCCCCGGCGCGATTTTTGTTTCCCATCAATCAGTCAAATTTTAGACGATTCCAACACCGTCGCGAAAAATGAGGAAATTGCCCCCGGCTCGTTTTTTTCGATCAATCGGTCAAATTTAAGCCTATTTCGACACCGTCGCGAAAAATGACGAAATCGCCGCCGACGCGATTTTTGTTTCCCATCAATCAGTCAAATTTTAGCGGATCCCGACATCGTCGCAAAAAATGAGAAAATTGGCCCCGGGCAATCAGTCAAATTCTAGCCGATTCCGACACCGTCGTGAAAAATGAGGAAATGCCCCCGGCCCGTTTTTTTCCGATCAATCGGTCAAATTTAAGCCTATTTCGACACCGTCGCGAAAAATGCCGAAATTGCCACCGGCGCGATTTTCGTTTCCGATCAATCAATCAAATTTTAGCGGATTCCGACATCGTCGCGAAAAATGACGAAATCGCCCCCGACGCGATTTTTGTTTCCCATCAATCAGTCAAATTTTAGCCGACTCCGACACCGTCGCGAAAAACGACGAAATTGCCCCCGGCGCGATTTTCGTTTCCTATCAATCAATCAAATTTTAGACGATTCTAACACCGTCGCGAAAAATGAGGAAATTCCCCCGGCTCGTTTTTTTCCGATCAATCGTTCAAATTTGAGCCTATTTCGACACCGTCGCGAAAAATGACGAAATCGCCCCCGACACGACTTTTGTTTCCCATCAATCAGTCAAATTTTATCCGACTCCGACATCGTCGCGAAAAATGACGAAATTGCCCCTGGAGCGATTTTTGTTTCCGATTAATCTGTCAAATTTTAGCCGATTCCGACACCGTCTTGGAAAATGACGAAATTGCCCCCGGCGCGATTTTTGCTTCCCATCAATCAGTCAAATTTTATACGATTCCAACACCGTCGCAAAAAATGACGAAATTGCCCCCGGCGCGATTTTTGCTTCCCATCAATCAGTCAAATTTTATACGATTCCAACACCGTCGCAAAAAATGACGAAATTGCCCCCGGCGCGATTTTTGCTTCCCATCAATCAGTCAAATTTTATACGATTCCAACACCGTCGCAAAAAATGACGAAATTGCCCCCGGCGCGATTTTTGCTTCCCATCAATCAGTCAAATTTTATACGATTCCAACACCGTCGCAAAAAATGACGAAATTGCCCCCGGCGCGATTTTTGTTTCCGATCAGTCTGTCGAATTTTAGCCCATTCCGACACCGTCGCGAAAACTGACGAAATTGGCCCCGTTGCGATTTTTGTTTCCGATCAGTTTGTCAAATTTTTGCTCATTCCGACACCGTCGCGAAAAACGACGAAATTGCCCCCGGCGCGACTTTTGTTTCCCATAAGTTTGTAAAATTTTAGTCCATTCCGACTCCGTCGCGAAAAATGACGAAATTGCCCCGGCGCGATTTTTGTTTCCGATCAGTCTGTCAAATTTTAGCTCATTCCGACACCGTCGCGAAAAATGACGAAATTTACCCCGGCGCGATTTTTGTTTCCGATCAGTCTGTCAAATTTGAGCCCATTCCGACTCCGTCGCGAAAAATGACGAAATTGCCCTCGACGGGACTTTTGTGTCTGATCAGTCTGTCGAAATTTAGCCCATTCCGACTCCGTCGCGAAATATGACGAAATTGCCATCGGCGCGACTTTTGTTTCCGATCAGTCTGTCAAATTTTAGCCCGTTCCGACACCGTCGCGAAAACTGACGAAATTGGCCCCGTCGCGATTTTTGTTTCGGATCAGTCTGTCAAATTTTAGCCCATTCCGACGCCGTCGCGAAAAATGACGAAATAGCCCCGGCGCGATTTTTGTTTCCGATCAGTCTGTCGAATTTTAGCCCATTTCGACTCCGTCGCGAAAAATGACGAAATTGCCATCGGCGCGACTTTTGTTTCCGATCAGTCTGTCAAATTTTAGCACATTCCGACACCGTCGCGAAAACTGACGAAATTGGCCCCGTCGCGATTTTTGTTTCCGATCTGTCTGTCAAATTTTAGCCCATTCCGACGCCGTCGCGAAAAATGACGAAATTGCCCCGNNNNTTCCGACCCCGTCGCGAAAAATGACGAAATTGCCCCGGCACGATTTTTGTTTCCGATCAGTTTGTCAAATTTTAGCCCATTCCGACACCGTCGCGAAAAACGACGAAATTGCCCCCGGCGCGACTTTTGTTTCCGATCAGTCTGTCAAATTTTAGGCCATTCCGACTTCGTCGCGAAAAATGACGGAATTGCCATCGGCGCGACTTTTGTTTCCGATCAGTCTGTCAAATTTTAGCCCATTCCGACACCGTCGCGAAAACTGACGAAAT
>NW_019228970.1:0-3676 GCF_002742605.1 Olea europaea var. sylvestris
CATGAAATGAAAAACCACTTTTCATTGGCTCGATTCCAATCAAATTAGACTAGCAATTCGCGAAAAACGAACAAACCCGAAGTCGCCATGAAATTAAAAACCACTTTTCACTGGCTCGATTCCAATCAAATTAGACTAGCAATTTGCCAAAAATCAACAAACCCGATGTTATCATGACCTCAAAAACCACTTTTCATTGGCTCGATTCCAATGGAATTAGACTAGCAATTCGCAAAAAATGAACAAACCCGAAGTTTTAGACAAGCAATTTGCCAAAAATGAAAAAACCCGAAGGTATCATGAATTAAAAAATCACTTTTGATTGGCTAGAATCCAATCGATTTAGACTATCAATTCTCCAAAAATGAACAAACCCGAAGTTATTATGAAATCAAAAGTTTCATTCCATTGGCTCGATTCCAATCGAATTAGACAAGCAATTTGCTAAAAATGAACAAACACGAAGTTATCATGATATCAAAAACTTCTTTTTATTGGCACGAGTCCAATCGAATTAGACTAGCAATTCATCGAAAATGAGCAAACTCGAAATTATCATGAAATTAAAAACCACTTTTCATTTGCTCGATTCCAATCGAATTAGACTAACAATTTGCCAAAAGCTAAGAAACCTGAAGTTATCATGAAATCACAAACACTTTTCATTGGCTCAATTCCAATCGAATTAGACTAGAAATTTGCCAAAAACTAACATACCCGAAGTTATAATGAAACCGAAAACTGCTTTTCATTGGCTCGATTCCAATCGAATTAGACTAGCAATTTGCCAAAAATGAACAAACCCTAAGTCATCATGAAATCAAAAACCTCTTTTGATTGGCTCGATTCCAATCGAATTAGACTAGCAATTCGCCGAAAACAAACAAACCCGAAGTTATCATGAAATGAAAAACCACTTTTCATTGGCTCGATTCCAATCGAATTAGACAAGTAATTTGCCAAAAATGAGAAAACCCGAAGTTGTCAGGAATTCAAAAACCACTTTTGATTGGCTCGAATCCAATCGAAGTAGACTATCAATTCTCCGAAATTGAACAAACCTGAAGTTATCGTGAAACTAAAAGTCTCATTTCATTGGCTCGATTCTTATCGAATTAGACTAGCGATTCGCCAATAACGAACAAACCCGAAGTTATCATGAAATCAAAAACCTCTTTTGATTGGCTCGATTCCAATCGAATTAGACTATCAACTCGTCAAAAATGAACAAACGAGAAATTATCATGAAATCAAAAACCTCTTTTGTTTTGGCTCGATTCCAATCGAATTAGACTAGCAATTTGCGAAAATGAACAAACCCAATGTTATGATGAAATCAAAAACCTCTTTTCATTGGGTCGATTCCAATCGAATTAGACTATCAATTCTCCTAAACGAACAAACCCGAAGTTATTATGAAATCAAATGTCTCATTTCATTGACTCGATTCCAATCGAATTAGACTAGCAATTCGCCAAAAAAGAACCAACCCGAAGTTATCATGAAATCAAAAATCACTTTTCATTGGTTTGATTCCAATCGAATTAGACTAGGAATTTGCCAAAAACGAACAAACTCAAAGTTATCATGAAATCAAAAATCGCTTTTCATTGGCTCGATTCCAATCGAATTAGACAAGCAATTCGCCAAAAACGAAAAAACCCGAAGTCATTATGAATTCGAAAACCACTTTTGATTGGCTCGAATCCAATCGAAGTAGACTATCGATTCTCTAAAAACGAACAAACCCGAAGTTATTATGAAATCAAAAGTCTCATTTCATTGGCTCGATTCCAATCAAATTAGACTATCAATTCGTCAAAAATGAACAAACCCGATGTTATCATTAAATCAAAAACCACTTTTCTTTGGCTAGATTCCAATCGAATTAGACAAGCAATTTGCCAAAAACGAACAAACCCGAAGTTATCATGAAATGAAAAACCACTTTTCATTGGCTCGATTCCAATCAAATTAGACTAGCAATTCGCGAAAAATGAACAAACCCGAAGTTACCATGAAATTAAAAACCACTTTTAACTGGCTCGATTCCAATCAAATTAGACTAGCAATTTGCCAAAAATCAACAAACCCGATGTTACCATGAAACGAAAAACCACTTTCCAATGGCTCGAATCCAATCGAATTAGACAAGCAATTTGCCAAAAATGAAAAAACCCGAAGGTATCATGAATTAAAAAATCACTTTTGATTGGCTAGAATCAAATCGATTTAGACTATCAATTCCCGAAAATGAACAAACCCGAAGTTATTATGAAATCAAAAGTTTCATTCCATTGGCTCGATTCCAATCGAATTAGACAAGCAATTTGCTAAAAACGAACAAACACGAAGTTATCATGATATCAAAAACCTCTTTTTATTGGCACGAGTCCAATCGAATTAGACTAGCAATTCATCGAAAACGAGCAAACTCGAAATTATCATGAAATTAAAAACCACTTTTCATTGGCTCGATTCCAATCGAATTAGACTAACAATTTGCCAAAAGCTAACAAACCTGAAGTTATCATGAAATCAAAAACACTTTTCATTGGCTCAATTCCAATCGAATTAAACTAGCAATTTGCCCAAAACTAACATACCCGAAGTTATAATGAAACCGAAAATCGCTTTCCATTGGCTCGATTCCAGTCGAATTAGACTAGCAATTTGCCAAAAATGAACAAACCCTAAGTCTTCATGAAATCAAAAACCTCTTTTGATTGGCTCGATTCCAATCGAATTAGACTAGCAATTCGCCGAAAACAAACAAACACGAAGTTATCATGAAATGAAAAACTACTTTTCATTGGCTCTATTCCAATCGAATTAGACAAGTAATTTACCAAAAATGAGAAAACCCGAAGTTGTCAGGAATTCAAAAACCACTTTTGATTGGCTCGAATCCAATTGAAGTAGACTATCAATTCTCCGAAATTGAACAAACCTGAAGTTATCGTGAAACTAAAAGTCTCATTTCATTGGCTCGATTCTAATCGAATTAGACTAGCAATTCGCCAATAACGAACAAACCCGAAGTTGTCATGAAATCAAAAACCACTTTTCATTAGCTCGATTCCGATCGCATTAGACTAGCAATTCACCGAAAACAAACAAACCCGAAGTTATCCTGAAATGAAAAACCACTTTTCATTGGCTTGATTCCAATCGAATTAGACAAGCAATTCGCCAAAAATGAAAAAACCCGGAGTTATCATGAATTCAAAAACCACTTTTGATTGGCTCGAATCCAACCGAAGTAGACTATCAATTCTCCGAAAATGAACAAACCCGAAGTTATCATGAAATCAAAAGTCTCATTTCATTGGCTCGATTCCAATCGAATTAGACTAGCAATTGGCTAAAAAGGAACAAACCCGAAGTTATCATGATATCAAAAACCTCTTTAGATTGGCTCGATTCCAATCGAATTAGTCTAGCAATTCGTCAAAAAGGAACAAACCCGAAGTTATCATGAAATCAAAAACTACTTTTCGTTGGCCCGATTCCAATCGACTTTGACTAGCAATTCTTAAAAAAAGAACAAACCCGAAGTTATCATGAAATCAAAAACCACTTTTCATTGGCTTGATTCAGACTAGCAATTCGCCAAAAACGAACAAACCCAGAGTTATCATGTAATCAAAAGTCACATTTTATTGGCCCGATTGCA
>NW_019228971.1:0-3676 GCF_002742605.1 Olea europaea var. sylvestris
TTCAGATCAAACTGCCTAATTTCAGCCAATTCTGACACAGTCGAGAAAAATGGCAAAATTGCCCCCGGCGCGATTTTCGTTTCTGATCAACTAGTCAAATTTTAGCCATTTCCGACACAGTCGCGGAAAATGACGAAATTACACCCGGTGCAATTTTTGTTCCCGATCAACCTGTCAAATTTGAGCCCATTTCGACACAGTCGAGAAAAATTACGAAATTTTCCCCGGCGCGATTTTTGTTTCCGATCAACCTGTCAAATTTTAGCCAATTCCGACCCAGTCTTGAAAAATGACTAAATTGCCCCGGCGCGATTTTTGTTTCCGATCAACCTGTCAAATTTGAGCCCATTCCGACACAGTCGAGAAAAATGACGAAATTGCCCCCAGCGCGATTTTTATTTCAGATCAAACTGCCAAATTTCTGCCAATTCCGACACAGTCGAGAAAAATGACAATTGCCACCGGCGCGATTTTTGTTTACGATCAACCTGTCAAATTTTAGCCAATTCCGAACCAGTCGCGAAAAATGACGAAATTGCCTCGGCGCGATTTTTGTTTCCGATCAACCTGTCAAATTTGAGCCCATTCCGACACAGTCGAGAAAAATGACGAAACTGCCCCTGGCGCGATCTTTATTTCAGATCAAACTGCCAAATTTCAGCCAATTCCGACACAGTCGAGAAAAATGACGAAAATTGCCCCCGGCACGGTTTCTGATCAACAAGTCAAATTTCAGCCAATTCCGACACTGCCGCAAAAAATGACGAAATTACACCCGGCGCGGTTTTTGTTCCCGATAAACCTGTCAAATTTCAACCAAGTTCGACACCGTCGAGAAAAATGACGAAATTGCCCCCGGCGCGATTTTTGTTTCCGATCAACCAGTCAAATTTTTGCCAATTTCGACACAGTCGCGGAAAATGACGAAATTACACCCGGTGCTATTTTCGTTCCCGATCAACCTATTAATTTTGAGCCCATTCCGACACTGTCGAGAAAAATGATAAAATTGCCCCGGCGCAATTTTTGTTTACGATCAACCTGTCAAATTTTAGCGAATTCCGACCCAGTCGAGAAAAATGACGAAATTGCCCCCCGCGCGATTTTCGTTTCCGATCAACCAGTCAAAATTTTAGCCAATTCCGACACAGTCGCGGAAAATGACGAAATTACACCCAGTGCTATTTTTGTTCCCGATCAACCTGCCAAATTTGAGCCCATTCCGACACAGTCGAGAAAAATGACGAAATTGCCCCCGGCGCTATTTTCGTTTCCGATCAACCACTCAAATTTTGGCCAATTCCGACACAGTCGCGGAAAATGACGAAATTACACCAGGTGCTATTTTCGTTACCGATCAAACTGCCAAATTTGAGCCCATTCCGACACAGTCGAGAAAAATGACGAAATTGCCCCCGGCGCGATTTTTATTTCAGATCAAACTGCCAAATTTCAGCCAATTCCGACACAGTCGAGAAAAATGACGAAATTTCCCCCGGCACGATTTTTGTTTCCGATCAACAAGTCTAATTTCAGCCAATTTCGACACTGTCGCGAAAAAAGACGAAATTACACCCGAAGCGGTTTTTGTTCCCGATAAACCTGTCAAATTTCAGACAATTCCGACGCAGTCGAGAAAAATGACGAAATTGCCCCCGGCGCGGTTTTTGTTTCCGGTCAAAAAGTCAAATTTTAGTTAATTCCGACACAGTCGCAAAAAATGACAAAATTACACCCGGCGCTATTTTTGTTCCCGATAAACCAGTCAGATTTGAGTCCATTCCGACACAGTCGAGAAAAATGACGAAATTACCGCCGGCGTGATTTTTATTTCCGATCAAACTGCCTAATTTCAGCCAATTCTGACACAGTCGAGAAAAATGTCAAAATTGCCCCCAGCGCGATTTTCGTTTTCGATCAACCAGTCAAATTTTAGCCATTTCCGACAAAGTCGCGGAAAATGACGAAATTACACCCGGTGCTATTTTTGTTCCCGATCAACCTGTCAAATTTGAACCCATTCCGACACAGCCGAGAAAAATGACGAAATTGCCCCCGGCGCGATTTTTGTTTCCGATCAACCTGTCAAATTTTAGCCAATTCCGACCCAGTCGCGAAAAATGACTAAATTGCCCCGGCGGGATTTTTGTTTCCGATCAACCTGTCAAATTTGAGCCCAATCCGACACAGTTGAGAAAAATGACGAAATTGCCCCCGGCGCGATTTTTATTTCAGATCAAACTGCCAAATTTCAATCAATTTCGACACAGTCGAGAAAAATGACGAAATTTCCCCCGGAACGGTTTTTGTTTCCGATCAACAAGTCTAATTTCAGCCAATTTCGACACTGTCGCGAAAAAAGACGAAATTACACCCGAAGCGGTTTTTGTTCCCGATAAACCTGTCAAATTTCAGCCAATTCCGACGCAGTTGAGAAAAATGACGAAATTGCCCCCGGCGCGGTTTTTGTTTCCGGTCAAAAAGTCAAATTTTAGTCAATTCCGACACAGTCGCAAAAAATGACAAAATTACACCCGGCGCGATTTTTGTTCCCGATAAACAAGTCAAATTTGAGTCCCTTCCGACACAGTCGAGAAAAATGACGAAATTGCCGCCGGCGCGATTTTTATTTCCGATCAAACTGCCTAATTTCAGCCAATTCTGACACAGTCGAGAAAAATGGCAAAATTGCCCCCGGCGCGATTTTCGTTTTCGATCAACCAGTCAAATTTTAGCCATTTCCGACACAGTCGCGGAAAATGACGAAATTACACCCGGTGCTATTTTTGTTCCCGATCAACCTGTCAAATTTGAGCCCATTCCGACACAGCCGAGAAAATGACGAAATTGCCCCCGGCGCGATTTTTGTTTCCGATCAACCTGTCAAATTTTAGCCATTTCCGACCCAGTCGCGAAAAATGACTAAATTGCCCCGGCGTGATTTTTGTTTCCGATCAACCTGTCAAATTTGAGCCCATTCCGACACAGTCAAGAAAAATCACGAAATTGCCCCCGGCGCGATTTTTATTTCAGATCAAACTGTCAAATTTCAGCCAATTCCGACACAGTCGAGAAAAATGACGAAATTTCCCCCGGAACGGTTTTTGTTTCCGATCAACAAGTCTAATTTCAGCCAATTTCGACACTGTCGCGAAAAAAGACGAAATTACACCCGAAGCGGTTTTTGTTCCCGATAAACCTGTCAAATTTCAGCCAATTCCGACGCAGTCGAGAAAAATGACGAAATTTCCCCCGGCACGGTTTTTGTCTCCGATCAACAAGTCTAATTTTCGCCAATTTCGACACTGTCGCGAAAAAAGTCGAAATTACACCCGAAGCGATTTTTGTTCCCGATAAACCTGTCAAATTTCAGCCAATTCCGACGCAGTCGAGAAAAATGACGAAATTGCCCCCGGCGCGGTTTTTGTTTCCGGTCAAAAAGTCAAATTTTAGTCAATTCCGACACAGTCGCGAAAAATGATGAAATTGCCCCCGGCGCTATTTTCGTTTCCGATCAACCTGTCAAATTTTGGCCAATTCCGACACAGTCGCGGAAAATGACGAAATTACACCCGGTGCTATTTTCGTTCCCGAAACTGCCAAATTTGAGCCCATTCCGACACAGTCGAGAAAAATGACGAAATTGCCCCCGGCGCGGTTTTTATTTCAGATCAAA
>NW_019228972.1:0-3676 GCF_002742605.1 Olea europaea var. sylvestris
ATCGGAATGGGCTAAAATTTGACAGATTGATCGGAAACAAAAATCTCGCCGGGGGCAATTTCGTCACTTTTCGCGACGCTTTAGGAATGGTCCGAAATTTGGCCGGTTGATCGGAAACAAAAATCGTGCCGGGGAAAATTTTGTCATTTTTCACGACGGTGTCGAAATGGGCTAAAATTTGACAATTGATCGGAAACAAAAATCGCGCCGGGGGCAATTTCGTCATTTTTAGCGACGCTGCCGGAATGGGCTGAAATTTGGCAGGTTGTTCGGAAACAAAAATCGCGCCGAGGGCAATTTCATCATTTTTCGCGACGTTGTCGAAATGGGCTAAAATTTGACAGATTGATCGGAAACAAAAATCTCGCCGGGGGCAATTTCGTCACTTTTCTCGACACTGTCGAAATTGGCCGAAATTTGGCAGGTTGATCGGAAACAAAATCGTGCCGGGGAAAATTTCGACATTTTTCGAGACGGTGTCGGAATTGCCTAAAATTTGACAATTGATCGGAAACAAAAATCGCGCCGTGGGTAATTTCATCATTTTTCGCGTCGGTGTCGTAATTTGCTGAAATTTGGCGGGTCGATCGGAATCAAAAATCTCGCCGGGGGCAATTTCGTCATTTTTCGCGACGCTGTCGGAATGGGCCGAAATTTGGCAGGTTGATCGGAAACAAAAATCGTGCCGGGGAAAATTGAGTCATTTTCCGTGACGTTGTCGAAATGGGCTAAAATTTGACAATTGATCGGAAACAAAAATCGCGCCGGGGGCAATTTCTTCATTTTTCACCACGGTGTCGGAATGGGCTAAAATTTGACAGATTGATCGGAAACAAAAATCGCGCCGATGGCAATTTCGTCATTTTTCGCGAAGGTGTCGGAATGGGCTAAAATTTGACAGATTGATCGGAAACAAAAATCGGGCCGGGGGCAATTTCGTCACTTATCGCGACGCTGTCGGAATGGGCCGAAATTTGGCAGGTTGATCGGAAACAAAAATCGTGCCGGGGAAAATTTCGTCATTTTTCGCGACGGTGTTGGAATGGGCTAAAATTTGACAATTGATCGGAAACAAAAATCGCGTCGAGTGCAATTTAGTCATTTTTCGCGACGCTGTCGGAATGGGCCGAAATTTGGCAGGTTGATCGTAAACAAAAATCGTTCCGGGGAAAATTTCGTCATTTTCCGTGACGGTGTCGGAATTGGCTAAAATTTGACAATTGATCGGAAACAAAATCGCGCCGGGGGCAATTTCGTCATTTTTCGCGTCGGTGTCGTAATTTGCTGAAATTTGGCAGGTCGATCGGAAACAAAAATCGCGCCGGGGGCAATTTCGTCATTTTTCGCGATGTTGTCGAAATGGGCAAAAATTTGACAGATTGATCGGAAACAAAAATCACTTCGGGGGCAATTTCGTCACTTTTCGCGACGCTGTCGGAATGGGCCGTAATTTGGCAGGTTGATCGGAAACAAAAATCGTGCCGGGGAGAATTTCGTCATTGTTCGCGACTGTATCGGAATGGGCTAAAATTTGACAATTGATCGGAAACAAAAATCGCGCCGGGGGCAATTTCGTCATTTTTCGCGACGGTGTCGGAATGGGCTAAAATTTGACAGATTGATTGGAAACAAAAATCGCGCCGGGGGAAATTTCGTCACTTTTCGCGACGTCGTCGGAATGGGTCGAAATTTGGCAGGTTGATCGTAAACAAAAATCTTGCCGGGGAAAATTTCTTCATTTTTCGCGACGGTGTCGGAATGGGCTAAAATTTGACAACTGATCGGAATCAAAAAACGCGCCGGGGGCAAATTCGTCATTTTTTGCGACGGTGTCGAAATCGTCTAAAATTTGACAATTGATCGGAAACAAAAATCGCGCCGGGGGCAATTTCGTCATTTTTCGCGAGGGTGTCGGAATGGGCTAAAATTTGACAGATTGATCGGAAACAAAAATCGCGCCGAGGGCAATTTCATCATTTTTCGCGATGTTGTCGAAATGGGCTAAAATTTGACAGATTGATCGGAAACAAAAATCTCGCCGGGGGCAATTTCGTCACTTTTCGCGACGCTGTCGGAATGTTCCGAAATTTGGCAGGTTGATCGGAAACAAAAATCGTGCCGGGGAAAATTTTGTCATTTTTCATGACGCTGTCGGAATGGGCTGAAATTTGGCAGGTTGATCGGAAACAAAAATCGCGCCGAGGGCAATTTCATCATTTTTCGCGGTGTTGTCGAAATGGGCTAAAATTTGACAGATTGATCGGAAACAAAAATCTCGCCGGGGGCAATTTCGTCACTTTTCGCGACGCTGTCGAAATTGGCCGAAATTTGGCAGGTTGATCGGAAACAAAAATCGCGCCGAGGGCAATTTCATCATTTTTCGCGGTGTTGTCGAAATGGGCTAAAATTTGACAGATTGATCGGAAACAAAAATCTCGCCGGGGGCAATTTCGTCATTTTTCGCGACGGTGTCGGAATGGCCTAAAATTTGACAATTGATCAGAAACGAAAATCGCGCCGTGGGCAATCTCGTCATTTTTCGCGTCGGTGTCGTAATTTCCTGAAATTTGGCAGGTCGATCGGGAACAAAAATCTCGCCGGGGCAATTTCGTCAATTTTCGCCACGCTGTCGGAATGGGCCGAAATTTGGCAGGTTGATCGTAAACAAAATCGTGCCGGGGAAAATTTCGTCATTTTTCGCGACGGTGTCGGAATGGCCTAAAATTTGACAATTGATCGGAAACAAAAATCGCGCCGGGGGCAATTTCGTCATTTTTCGCGACGGTGTCGGAATGGCCTAAAATTTGACAATTGATCGGAAACAAAAATCGCGCCGGGGGCAATTTCGTCATTTTTCGTGATGTTGTCGAAATGGGCAAAAATTTGACAGATTGATCGGAACCAAAAATCTCCCCGGGGGTAATTTCGTCATTTTTCGCGACGGTGTCGGAATTGGCTAAAATTTGATTCATTGGAAACAAAAATCGCGCCGTGGGAAGTTTTGTCATATTTCGTGACGGTGTCGGAATGGGCTAAAATTGGCAGATTGATCGGGAAAAAAAATCGCCCCGGGGGCAATTTCGTCATTTTTCGCGACGCTGTCGGAATGGGCCGAAATTTGGCAAGTTGATCGGAAACAAAAATCGTGCCGGGGAAAATTTCGTCATTTTTCACGACGGTGTCGGAAAGGGCTAAAATTTGACAATTGATCAGAAACAAAAATCTCGCTGCGGGCAATTTCGTCACTTTTCGCGACGCTGTCGGAATGGGCCGAAATTTGGCAGGTTGATCGGAAACAAAAATCGTGCCGGGGAAAATTTTGTCATTTTTCACGACGGTGTCGGAATGGGCTAAAATTTGACAATTGATCGGAAACAAAAATCGCGCCGTGGGCAATTTCGTCATTTTTAGCGACGCTGCCGGAATGGGCTGAAATTTGGCAGGTTGATCGGAAACAAAAAAACGAGACGGGGGCAATTTCTTCATTTTTCGCGACGTTGTCGAAATGGGCTAAAATTTGACAGATTGATCGGAAACAAAAATCTCGCTGGGGGCAATTTCGTCACTTTTCGCGACGATGTCGGAATGGGCCAAAATTTGGCAGGTTGATCGGAAACAAAAATCGTGCCGGGGAAAATTTTGTCATTTTTCACGACGGTGTCGGAATGGGCTAAAT
>NW_019228973.1:0-3675 GCF_002742605.1 Olea europaea var. sylvestris
CAATCGAATTAGACTAGCAATTCGCCAAAAACAAACAAACCCGTAGTTATCATTAAATCGAAAACCACTATTCATTGGCTCCATTCCAATCAAATTAGACTAACAACTCGTAAAAAGTGAACAAACCTGAAGTTATCATGAAATCAAAAACCACTTTTCATTGGCTCGAATCCAATCGAATTAGACTAGCACTTAGCTGGAAATTATCAAACCCGAAGTTATCATGAAATCGAAAACCACTTTTCGTTGGCTCCATCCAATCGAATTTGACAAGCGATTTGCCAAAATTGAACAAACTCGAAGTTATCACGAAATGGAAAACCACTTTTCATTGGTTCGATTCCAATCGAATTAGACTAGCAATTCGTCGAAAACGAACAAACTCGAAGTTATCATGAAATCGAAAGCCACTTTTCATTGGCTCGATTCCAATCGAATTAGACTTGCAATTCGCAAAAGACGAAGAAACCCGAGGTAATCATGAAATCGTAAAACCACTTTTCATTGGCTCGATTCCAATCGAATTAGACTTGCAATTCGCCAAAGATGAACAAAACGGAAGTTATCATGAAATCGAAAACCACTTTTCATTGACTCGATTCCAATCGAATTAGACTTGCAATTCGCAAAAGACGAACAAACCCGAATTAATCATGAAATCGAAAACCACTTTTCATATGCTCGATTCCAATCGAATTAGACTTGCAATTCGCCAAAGATGAACAAACCCGAAGTTATCATGAAATCGAAAACCACTTTTCGTTGGCTCGATTCCAATCGAATTAGACTTGCAATTCTCAAATGACGAACAAACCCGAAGTAATCATGAAATCGAAAACCACTTTTTATTGTTTCGATTCCAATCGAATTAGACTTGCAATTCGCCAAAGATGAACAAACCCGAAGTTATCACGAAATCGAAAACCACTTTTCATTGGCTCCATTCAAATCGAATTAGACTTGCAATTTGTAAAAAATAAACAAACCCGAATTTATCATGAAATTGAAAGCCACTTTTCATCTGCTCGATTCCAATCGAATTAGACTAGCAATTTACAAAAAATGAACAATCCCGAAGTTGTCATGAAATCGAAAACCACTTTTCATTGGCTCGATTCCATTCGAATTAGACTAGCATCTCGCAAAAAATGATCAAACCCGAAGTTATCATGAAATCAAAAACTACTTTCCATTGGCTCTATTACAATCGAATTAGACTAGTATTTTACCAAAAATGAACAAACCTGAAGTTATCATGAAATTGAAAGCCACTTTTCATTGGTTCGATTCCAATCGAATTAGACTTGCAAGTCGCTAAAGTGGAACAAACCCGACGTTATCATAAAATCAAAAAGCACTTTTCATTGGCTCCATTCCAATCGAATTAGACTAGCAATTCGCCAAAAACGAAGAAACTTGAAGTTATCATGAAATCGAAAACCACTTTTCATTGGCTCGATTCCAATCTAATTAGACTTGCAATTTGCCGAAAACAAACAAACCCGAAGTTATCATGAAATCGAAAACCACTTTTCATTTGCTCGATTCCAATCGAATTATACTAGCAATTCGTAAAAAATGAACAGACCCGAAGTTATCATGAAATCGAAAACCACATTTCATTGGCTCGATTCCAATCGAATTAGACTAGCAATTCGCAAAAAATGAACAAACCCGAAGTTATCATGAAATTGAAAACCACTTTTCACTGGCTCGATTCCAATCGAATTAGACTAGCAATTTGGCGAAAATGATAGAAACCGAAGTTATCATGAAATCATAAACAACTTCTGATTGGCTTACTTCCAATCGGATTAGACTAGCAATTCGCCAAAAACAAACAAACCCGTAGTTATCATGAAATCGAAAACCAATTTTCATTGGCTCCATTCCAATAGAATTAGACTAACAAATCCTAAAAAATGAACAAAGTCGAATTTGTCATGAAATCAAAAACCACTTTTCATTGGCTCGATTCCTATCGAATTAGACGGGCATTTCACCAAAAATGAACAAACCTGTAGTTATCATGAAATCAAAAACCTCTTTTCATTGGCTCCATTCCAATTGAATTAGACTAACAACTCGAAAAAAATGAACAAACCCGAAGTTATCGTGAAATCAAAAACCACTTTTCATTGGCTCGATTCCAATCGAATTAGAGTAGCAATTCACAAAAAATGAACAAACCCGAATTTATCCTGAAAACGAAAACCACTTTTCATTGCCTCGATTCTCATCGAATTAGACTAGCATTTCTCAAAAAACAAACAACCCCGAAGTTATTGTGAAATCAAAAACTACTTTCCATTGGCTGGATTCCAATCGAATTAGACTGGCATTTCGTCAAAAATGAACAAATCTGAAGTTATCTTGAAATCAAAAACTACTTTTCATTGGCTCGATTCCAATCGAATTAGACTAGCAATTTTTCGAAACTGATCAAACCCGAATTTATCTTGAAATCGAAAACCACTTTTCATTAGCTCGATTCCAATCGAATAAGACTTGCAATTCGCCTAAAATGATCGAACCCGAAGTTATCATGAAACTGAAAATCACTTTTCATTGGCTCGATTCAAATCGGATTAGACTTGCAACTCGTAAAAGACAAAGAAACCCGAAGTTATCGTGAAATCAAAAATCACTTTTCATTGGCTAGATTCCAATCGAATTAGACTGGCAATTCGCTAAAGACGAACAAACCTGAAGTTATCATGAAATCGAAAACCACTTTTCATTGGCTCCATTCCAATCGAATTAGACTTGCAATTCGCCAAAAATGAATAAACTCGTAGTTGTCATGAAATCGAAAACCACTTTTCATTGGCCCCATTCCAATCAAATTAAACTAACAACTCGCAAAAAATGAACAAACCTGAAGTTATCAAGAAATCCAAAACCACTTTTCATTGGCTCGATTCCAATCGAATTAGACTAGCAATTAGCTAAAAACGAGCAAACCCGTAGTTATCATGAAATCGAAAACCACTTTTCATTGGCTCCATTCCAATCGAATTAGACTAACAACTCGCAAAAAATGAACAAACCCGAAGTTATCATGAAATCGAAAACCACTTTTCATTGGCTCCATTCCAATCGAATTAGACTAACAACTCGCAAAAAATGAACAAACCCGAAGTTATCATGAAATCGAAAACCACTTTTCATTGGATCGATTCCAATCGAATTAGAATAGCAATTAGCCAAAAATGAACAAACCCGAAGTTCTCATGAAATCGAAAACCACTTTTCAACGGCTCCATTCCAATCGAATTGGACTAGCAATTCGACAAAAAAGAACAAACCCGAAGTTATCATGAAATCGAAAACCACTTTTCATTGGCTCGATTCGAATCCAATTAGACTAGCAATTAGCTGAAAACGATCAAACCCAAAGTTATCATGAAATCGAAAACCCCTTTTCATTGGCTCGATTCCATTCGAATTAGACTGGCATTTCGCCAAAAACGAACGAACCCGTAGTTAACATGAAATCGAAAACAACTTTTCAATAGCTCCATTCCAATTGGAATAGACTAACAACTCGCAAAAAACGAACAAACCCGAAGTTATCATGAAATCAAAAACAACTTTTCATTGGCTCGATTCCAATCGAATTGGACTAGCAATTCGCAAAAAATGAACAAACCCGAAGTTATCATGAAATCGAAA
>NW_019228974.1:0-3675 GCF_002742605.1 Olea europaea var. sylvestris
CGTGTGCAAAAGTTACGCTCAATTCTTAGCCCGCCGACACTCCAAGCGTTCTAAATATGCAAATGCTCATTCTTTCGAAAAATCACCAAAATTCGTCGTACGTCATGACGAAGTTCTTGTGGGCCAAAAACGGACACCATGTGCAAAAGTTAAGCTCAATTCTTAGTCCGCCGGCTCTCCAAGCGTTATAAATATGCAAATGCTCATTCTTTCAAAAAATTGCCAAAATCCCTCGTACATCACGATGAAGTGGTGAGTTCAATCCAAAATGGTCGCTACATTACCAAAAATTTCTTTTGGGCCCAAAGCGGACACCGTGTGCAAAAGTTATGCTCAATTCTTCGTCCGCCGAATCTCCAAGCGTTCTAAATATACAAGCACTCATTCTTTCGAAGAATGGCCAAAATCCCTCGTACGTCACGACGAAGTGGTGAGTTCAATCCAAAATGGTTGCTACATTTCCAAAAAGTTCTTATGGGCCCAAAAAGGACCCTGTGTGCAAAGCTTACGCTCAATTCTTCATACGCCGACAATCCAAGCGTTCCAAATATGCAAGTGCTCATTCTTTCGAAAAATGGCCGAAATCCCTCATACGTCACGACGAAGTGGTGAGTTCTATCCAAAATGGTTGCTACATTTCCAAAAAGTTCTTGTGGGCCAAAAACGAACACCCTGTGCAAAAGTTACGCTCAATTCTTAGCCCGCCGACACTCCAAGAGTTCTAAATATGCAAATGCTCATTCTTTCAAAAAATCGCCAAAATCCCTCGTACGTCACGATGAAGTGGTGAGTTCAATCCAAAACGGTCGCTACATTACTAAAAATTTCTTTGGGGCCTAAAGCGGACACCGTGTGCAAAAGTTATGCTCAATTCTTCGTCCGCCGAATCTCCAAGCGTTCTAAATATACAAGCACTCATTCTTTCGAAGAATGGCCAAAATCCCTCGTACGTCACGATGAAGTGGTGAGTTCAATCCAAAACGGTCGCTACATTACTAAAAATTTCTTTTGGGCCTAAAGCGGACCCCGTGTGCAAAAGTTATGCTCAATTCTTCGTCCGCCGAATCTCCAAGCGTTCTAAATATGCAAATGCTCATTCTTTCAAAAAATCGCCAAAATCCCTCGTACGTCACGATGAAGTGGTGAGTTCAATCCAAAACGGTCGCTACATTACTAAAAATTTCTTTTGGGCCTAAAGCGGACCCCGTGTGCAAAAGTTATGCTCAATTCTTCGTCCGCCGAATCTCCAAGCGTTCTAAATATGCAAATGCTCATTCTTTCAAAAAATCGCCAAAATCCCTCGTACGTCACGACGAAGTGGTGAGTTCAATCCAAAACGGTCGCTACATTACCAAAAATTTCTTTTGGGCCCATAGCGGACAACGTGTACAAAAGTTACGCTCAATTCTTCGTCCGTCGAATCTCCAAGCGTTCTAAATATACAAGCACTCATTCTTTCGAAGAATGGCAAAAATCCCTAGTACGTCACGACGAAGTGGTGAGTTTAATCCAAAACGGTCGCTACATTTCCAAAATGTACTTATGGGACTAAAACGGACACGATGTGCAAAAGTTACGCTCAATTCTTCGTACGCCGACAATCCAAGCGTTCTAATTATGCAAGTGCTGATTCTTCCAAAAAATGGCCTAAATCCCTCATACGTCACGATGAAGTGGTGAGTTCAATCCTAAATGGTCGCTACATTTCGAAAAAGTTCTTATGGGCCCAAAACGGACACTGTGTGCAAACGTTACGCTCAATTCTTCATACGCCGACAATCCAAGCGTTCCAAAAATGCAAGTGCTCATTCTTTCGAAAAATGGTCGAATTCCCTCATACGTCATGACGAAGTGGTGAGTTCAATCCAAAATGGTTGCTACATTTCCAAAAAGTTCTTGTGGGCCAAAAACGGACACCGTGTGCAAAAGTTACGCTCAATTCTTAGTCCACCGACTCTCCAAGCGTTCTAAATGTGCAAATGCTCATTCTTGAAAAAAATTGCCAAAATCCCTCGTACGTCACGATGAAGTGGTGAGTTCAATCCAAAACGGTCGCAACATTTCCAAAAGGTTCTTTTGGGCCCAAAGCGGACACCGTGTGCAAAAGTTACGCTCAATTCTTCATCCGCCGACTCTCCAGGCGTTCTAAATATACAAGCGCTCATTCTTTCGAAGAATGACCAAAATCCCGCGTACGTCATGATGAAGTTGTTAGTTCAATCCAAAACGGTCGCTACATTTCCAAAAAGTACTTATGGGCCCAAAATGGACACCGTGTGCAAAAGTTACGCTCAATTCTTCATACGCTGACAATCCAAGCGTTCCAAATATGCAAGTGCTCATTCTTTCGAAAAATGGCCAAAATCCCTCATTCGTCACGACGAAGTGGTGACTTTAATCCAAAATGGTTGCTATATTTTCGAAAAGTTCTTGTGGGCCAAAAATGGACACCGTGTGCAAAAGTTATGCGCAATTCTTAGTCCGCCGACTCTCCAAGCATTCTAAAAATGCAAACGCTCATTCTATCGAAAAATCGCCAAAATCCCTCGTACATCACGATGAAGTGGTGAGTTCAATCCAAAATGGTCGCTACATTTCCAAAAAGTACTTATCGGCCCAAAACGGACATCGTATGCAAAGTTAAGCTCCATTCTTCGTACGCCGACAATCCAAGCGTTCCAAATATGAAAGTGCTCATTCTTTCGAAAAATGGCTGTAATCCCTCGTAAGTCACGATGAAGTTGTGTATTTAATCCAAAATGGTCGCTAGATTTTCAAAAAGTACTTATGGGCCAAAAACGGACACCGTGTGCAAAAGTTACGCTCAATACTTCGTACGCCGACAATCCAAGCGTTCCAAATATGCAAGTGGTCATTCTTTCAGAAAATGGGCATAATCCCTTGTACATCACGATGAAGTTGTGTGTTTAATCCAAAACGGTCGCTACATTTCCAAAAAGTTCTTATGGGCCCAAAACGGACACTGTGTGCAAAAGTTACGCTCAATTCTTCGTACACCGACAATCCAAGCGTTCCAAATATGCAAGTGCTCATTCTTTCGAAAATTGGTCAAAATCCCTCTTACGTCACGACGAAGTGGTGAGTTCAATCCAGAACGGTCGCTACATTTCCAAAAAGAACTTATGGTCCCAAAACGGACACCGTGTGCAAAAGTTACGCTCCATTCTTCGTACGTCGACAATCCAAGCGTTCCAGATATGCAAGTGCTCATTCTTTTGAAAAATGGCCGAAATCCCTCATACGTCACGATGAAGTGGTGAGTTAAATCCAAAACGGTCGCTACATTTCCAAAAAGCTCTTATGGGCCCAAAGCCGATACCATGTGCAATAGTTACGCTCAATTCTTTGTCCGTCGACTCCCCAAGCGTTCTAAATATACAAGCGCTCATTCTTTGGAAGAATGGCCAAAATCCCTCGTACGTCACGACGAAGTGGTGAGTTCAATCCAAAACGGTCGCTACATTTCCGAAAAGTACTTTATGGGCCTAAAACGGACACTGTGTGCAAAAGATACACTCAATTCTTCGTACGCCGACAATCCAAGCGTTCCAAATATGCAAGTGCTCATTCATTCAAAAAATGGCCGAAATCCCTCATACATCACGACGAAGTGGTGAGTTCAAACCAAAACGGTCGCTACATTTCCAAAAAGTT
>NW_019228975.1:0-3675 GCF_002742605.1 Olea europaea var. sylvestris
TTTGGCAGGTTGATTGGAAACGACCTGCGAAATTGGACTAGGGTCACAGACCCGGGATCACGGGATTTTAGAAAAATTCCTTCCTTTGGGCCTCCGAAAAATTAATTTTTGTATTAATTATGTCAGGTTGAAGAAGTACTGGACTGAAAATTAACAAAGCAAAACCGTGCCAAGGTCAATTTTGTTATTTGTCGTGATGGTGTCGGAATGGACCGAAATTTGGCAAGTTGATTGGAAGCGGCCCACGAAATTAGACTCGGGGTGCAGACCCGGGATCCCGGGATTTTAGCCAAATTCCTTCGTTTGGGCCTCCGAATAATTAATTTCCTTATTAATTATGCCAAGTTGAAGAAGTGCTGGACAGAAAATTAACAAAGATAAACTGCACCGGGGGCAATTTCGTCATTTGTGTGATGGTATCAAAATGGGCCGAAATTTGGCAGGTTGATTGGAAATGGCTTGCGAAATTGGACTCGAGGCACAGACCCGGGATCGCGAGATTTTAGCCAAATTTGTTCGTTTGGGCCTCCGAATAATTAATTTCCTTATTATGTCAGGTTGTAGTAGTGTTGGACAGAAAATTAACAAAGATAAACCGCACCAGGGGAAATTTTGTCATTTAGCGCAACGGTGTCGGAATGGGCCGAAATTTGGCAGGTTGATTGGAAACGACCCACGAAATTGGACTCGGGGTACAGACCCGGGATCATGAGATTTTAGCCAAATTCCTTCTTTGGGCCTCCGAATAATTAATTTCCTCATTAATTATACCAAGTTGAAGAAGTGGTGGACAGAAAATGAACAAAGAAAAATCGCACCGGGGACAATTTTGTCATTTGGCACGACTGTGTCGGAATGGGCCGAAATTTGGCAGGTTGATTGGAAACGGCCTGTAAAATTGTACTCGGGGCACAAACCCGGGATCATGAGATTTTTGCCAAATTCTTTCGTTTGGGTCTCCGAATAATTAATTTTAATTATATCAGGTTGAAGAAATGTTGTACAGAAAATTAACAAAGATATACCGCATCAGGGGCAATTTTTTCATCTGGCGCGACGATTTCGGAATGGGCCGAAATTTAGCAGGTTGATTGGAAACGGCATGCGAAATTGAACTCGGGGCACAGACCCGGGATAACGGGACTTTAGCCAAATTCCTTCGTTTGGGTCCCCGAGTAATTAATTTCGATATTAATTATGTCAGGTTGAAGAAGTGTTGGACAGAAAATTAGCAAATAAAAATCGTACTGGGGGCTATTTTCTCACTTTTCGCGACGGTGTCGGGATGGGCCAAAATTTGGCATGTTGATTGGAAGTGGCCTGGGAAATTGGACTAGGGGCACAGACCCGGGATAATGGGATTTTAGCCAAATTCCTTCGTTTGGGCCTCCAAATAATTTATTTCCTTATTATTTATGTCAGGTTGAAGAAGTGTTGGACAGAAAATTAACAAAGCAAAATCGCACCGTGGGCAATTTTGTCATTTGTCGCGACGGTGTCGGAATGGGCAGAAATTTGGCAGCTAGATTGGGAACGGTCCGCAAAATTGGAGTCAGGGCACGGACAAGGGATCATGGGATTTTAGCCAAATTCCTTAGTTTGGGCCTCAGAATAATTAATTTCCTTATTAATTATATCAGGTTGAAGAAGTGTTAGACTAAAAATTAACAAAGATAAATCGCACCGGGGGCAATTTCGTCATTTGCGTGACGGTATCGGAATGGACCGAAATTTGACAGGTTGATTGGAAACAGCCAACGAAATTGGACTCAGGGCACAAACCCGGGATCACGAGATTTTAGCCAAATTTCTTCGTTTGGGCTTCCGAATAATTAATTTCCGTATTAATCATGTCAGGCTGAAGAAGTGTTGGATAGAAAATTAACAAAGATAAACCGCACCGGGGGCAATTTCATCATTTGCGTGATGGTATCGGTGTGGGCCGAAATTTGGCAGGTTGATTGGAAACGGCCTGCGAAATTAGACTCGGGGCACAGACCCGGGATTACGAGATTTTAGCCAAATTCCTTCGTTTGGGCCTCCGAATAATTAATTTCCGTATTAATTATGTCATTTAAAGAAGTGTTGGACAGAAAATTAACAAAGATAAACCGCACCGGGGGCAATTTCGTCATTTGCTTTACGGTATCGGAATGGGCCAAAATTTGACAGGCTGATTGGAAACGGCCTGCAAAATTGTACTCGGGGCACAGACCCCGGGATCACGAGATTTTAGCCATATTCCTTCGTTTGGGCCTCCGAATAATTAATTTCCGTATTAATTATGTCATTTAAAGAAGTGTTGGACAGAAAATTAACAAAGATAAACCGCACCGGGGGCAATTTCGTCATTTGCTTTACGGTATCGGAATGGGCCAAAATTTGACAGGCTGATTGGAAACGGCCTGCAAAATTGTACTCGGGGCACAGACCCCGGGATCACGAGATTTTAGCCATATTCCTTCGTTTGGGCCTCCGAATAATTAATTTCCTTATTAATTATGTCAGATTGAAGAAGTGTTGGACATAAAATTAACAAAGATAAATCGCACCAAGGGCAATTTTGTCATTTAGCGCAACGTTGTCGGAATGGGCCGAAATTTGACAGGTTGATTGGAAACGACTCGCGAAATTGGACTCGAGGCACAAACCCGGGATCACCGGATTTTAGCCAAATTCCTTCGTTTGGGCCTCCGAATAATTAATTTCCTTACTAATTATATCAGGTTGAAGAAGTGCTAGACAGAAAATGAATAAAGGAAAACCGCACTAGGGACAATTTTGTCATTTGGCACGACTGTGTCGGAATGGGCCGAAATTTGACAGGTTGATTGGAAACAGCCCACAAAATTGGACTTGAGGCACAGACCCGAGATCACAGGATTTTCGCCAAATTCCTTCGTTTGGGCCTCCGAATAATTAATTTTAATTATGTCAGGTTGAACAAGTGTTGTACAGAAAATTAACAAAGATAAACTGCACCAGGGAAAATTTTGTCATCTGGAAACGATTTCGAAATGAGCCGAAATTTAGCAGGTTGATTGGAAACGGCATGCGAAATTAAACTCGGGGCACAGACCTGGGATAATGGGATTTTAGCCGAATTCCTTCGTTTGGGCCTCCAAATAGTTAATTTCCTTATTAATTATGTCAGGTTGAAGAAGTGTTGGACAGAAAATTAACAATTCAAAACCATACCAGGGGCTATTTTCTCATTTTTCGCGACGGTGTCGGAGAAATGGCTCGGGAAATTGGACTAGGGGCACAGACCCGGGATAACGAGATTTTTTCCAAATTCCTTCATTTGGAACTCCGAATAATAAATTTCCGTATTATTTATGTCAGGTTGAAGAAGTGTTGGACAGAAAATTAACAAAGCAAAATCGCACAATGGGCAATTTTGTCATTTGTCGCGACAGTGTCGGAATGGGCTGAAATTTGGCAGGTTTATTGGAAACAGCCCTCGAAATTAGACTCTGGGCACAGACCTGGGATCATGGGATTTTAGCCAAATTCCTTCGTTTGGACCTCCGAATAATAAATTACCTTATTATTTATGTCAGGTTGAAGAAATGCTGGACAGAAAATTAATGAAGCAAAATCACACAATGGGCAATTTTGTCATTTGTCACGACAATGTCGGTATGGGCAGAAATTTTGCAGAGTGATTGCGAA
>NW_019228976.1:0-3673 GCF_002742605.1 Olea europaea var. sylvestris
CCAAATTTCAGCCAATTCCGACACAGTCGAGAAAAATGACGAAATTGCTGCCGGCGCGATTTTTATTTCCGATCAAAATGCCAAATATTTCAGCCAATTCCGACACAGTCGAGAAAAATGACGAAATTGCCCCCGGCGCGATTTTTGTTCCTGATAAACCTGTCAATTTTGAGCCCATTCCGACGCAGTCGAGAAAAATGACGAAATTTCCGCCGGCGCGATTTTTATTTTCGATTTCACTGCCAAATTTCAACCAATTCCAACACAGTCGAGAAAAATGACGAAATTGCCCCCGACGCGATTTTTGTTTCCGATCAACCAGTCGAATTTTAGCCAATTCCGACACAGTCGCGAAAAATGACGAAATTACCCCCGGTACGATTTTTATTTCAGATCAAACTGCTATATTTCAGCCAATTCCGACACAGTCGAGAAAAATGACAAAATTGCCCCAGGCGCGGTTTTTGTTCCCGAAAAATGCCAAATATTTCAGCTAATTCCGACACAGTCGAGCAAAATGACGAAATTGACCCCGGCGAGGTTTTTGTTTCCTATCAACAAGTCAAATTTTAGCCAATTCCGACACAGTCGCGAATAACAACGAAATTACACCCGGCGCGGTTTTTGTACCCAATCATCCAGTCAAATTTTAGCCCATTCCGACACAGTCGTAAAAAATGACGAAATTGCCAGCTGCGCGATTTTTATTTCCGATCAACCTGCCAAATTTCAGCCAATTCCGACACAGTCGCGAAAAATGACGAAATTGCCCCAGGCGCGATTTTTGTTTCCGATCAACCAGTCAAATTTTAGCGAATTCCGGCACGGTGGCGAAAAATGGCGAAATTACACCCGGCGAGATTTTTGTTCCCGATAAACCTCTCAAATTTGAGCCATTTCCGACACAGTCCAGAAAAATGACGAAATTGCCGTCGGCGCGATTTTTATTCCCGATCAAACTGCCAAATTTCAGCCAATTCCGACACAGTCGTGAGAAAAATACGATATTACACCCGACGCGATTTTTGTTCCGAATCAACCAGTCAAATTTGAGCCCATTGCGACACAGTCGAGAAAAATGACGAAATTGCCGTCGGCGCGATTTTTATTCCCGATCAAACTGCCAAATTTCAGCCAATTCCGACACAGTCGAGAAAAATGACGAAATTGCCCTCGGCGCGATTTTTATTTCAGATCAAACTGCCGAATTTCAGCCAATTCCGACACAGTCGAGAAAAATAACGAAATTGCACCCGCCGCGGTTTTTGTTTCCGATCAACAAGTCAAATTTTAGCCAATTCCGACACAGTCGTGAGAAAAATACGATATTACACCCGACGCGATTTTTGTTCCGAATCAACCAGTCAAATTTGAGCCCATTCCGACACATTCTCGAAAAATGACGAAATTGCCAGCTGCGCGATTTTTCGACACAGTCGAAAAAAATGACAAAATTACCCTCGGCGCGATTTTTGTTTTCGATCAACCTGTCAAGTTTGAGCCCATTCCGACACAGCCGAGAAAAATGACGAAATTGCCCCCGGCGCGATTTTTATTTCAGATCAAACTGCCAAATTTGTGCCAATTCCGACACATTCGAGAAAAATGACGAAATTGCCCCCGGCGCAGTTTTTGTTTCCGATCAACCAGTCAAATTTTATCCAATTCCGACACAGTCGCGAAAATGACGAAATTACACCCGACGCGGTTTTTGTTCATGATCAACCCGTCAAATTTGAGCCCATTCCGACACAGTCGAGAAAAATGACGAAATTGCCCCCGGCGCGATTTTTATTTTAGATAAAACTGCCAAATTTCAGCCAATTCCGATACAGTCGAGAAAAATGACGAAATTTTCCCCGACGCGATTTTTGTTTCCGATCAAACTGCCAAATTTCAGCCAATTCCGACACAGTCGAGAAAAATGACGAAATTACCCCCAGATCGATTTTTGTTTCCGATCAAACTGTCAAATTTGAGCCAATTCAGACACAGTCGAGAAAAATGACGAAATTGCCCACGGCGCGATTTTTATTTCAGATCAAACTGCCAAATTTCAGCCAATTCCGACACAGTCGAGAAAAATGACGAAATTGCTGCCGGCGCGATTTTTATTTCCGATCAAACTGCCAAATTTCAGCCAATTCCGACACAGTCGAGAAAAATGACGAAATTGCTGCCGGCGCGATTTTTATTTCCGATCAAACTGCCAAATTTCAGCCAATTCCGACACAGTCGAGAAAAATGACGAAATTGCTGCCGGCGCGATTTTTATTTCCGATCAAACTGCCAAATTTCAGCCAATTCCGACACAGTCGAGAAAAATGACGAAATTGCTGCCGGCGCGATTTTTATTTCCGATCAAACTGCCAAATTTCAGCCAATTCCGACACAGTCGAGAAAAATGACGAAATTGCTGCCGGCGCGATTTTTATTTCCGATCAAACTGCCAAATTTCAGCCAATTCCGACAAAGTCGAGAAAAATGACGAAATTTTCGCCGGCGCGATTTTTATTTTCGATCAAACTGCCAAATTTCAGCCAATTCCAACACAGTCGAGAAAAATGACGAAATTGCCCCCGACGCGGTTTTTGTTTCCGATCAACCCGTCGAATTTTAGCCAATTCCGACACAGTCGCGAAAAATGACGAAATTGCCCCCAGTGCGATTTTTATTTCAGATCAAACTGCCATATTTCAGCCAATTCCGACACAGTCGTGATAAATGACAAAATTGCCCCAGGCACCGTTTTTGTTCCCGAACAACCTGTCGAATTTGAGCCCATTCCGACACAGTCGAGAAAAATGACGAAATTACCGCCGGCGCGATTTTTCTTTCCGATCAAACTGCCAAATTTCAGGCAATTCCGACATAGTCGAGAAAAATGACGAAATTGCCCCTGGCGCGATTTTTGTTTCCGATCAGCAAGTCAAATTTTAGCCAATTCCGAGACAGTCGCGAAAAATGACGAAATTACACTCGGCGCGATTTTTGTTCCGGATAAAACTGTCAAATTTGTTCCCATTCCTACACGGTCGAGAAAAATGACGAAATTACCGTCGGCGCGGTTTTTATTTCCGATCAAACTGCCAAATTTGAGCCCATTCCGACACAGTCGAGAAAAATGACGAAATTGCCGCCGGAACGACTTTTTCTTTCCATTCAAACTGCCCAATTTCAGCCAATTCCGACACAGTCAAGAAAAATGACGAAATTGCCCCCAACGCGGTTTTTATTCCCGATAAACCTGTCAAATTTGAGCCCATTCCAACACAGTCGAGAAAAATGACGAAATTGCCCCCGGCGCAATTTTTTTTCCCGATCAACCTGTCGAATTTGAGCCCATCCCGACACAGTCGAGAAAAATGACGAAATTGCCGCCGGCGCGATTCTTCTTTCCGATCAAACTGCCAAATTTCATCCAATTCCGACACAGTCGAGAAAAATGACGAAATTGCCCCCGGATCCATTTTTGTTTCCGATCAAACTGTCAAATTTGAGCCCATTCAGACATAGTTGAGAAAAATGACGAAATTGCCCACGGCGCGATTTTTATTTCAGATCAAACTGCCAAATTTCAACAAATTCCAACACAGTGGAGAAAAAATGACGAAATTGGCCCCGGCGCGATTTTTGGTTTCCGATCAACAAGTAAAATTTTAGCCAATTCCGA
>NW_019228977.1:0-854 GCF_002742605.1 Olea europaea var. sylvestris
AACACCTCATGCTTGTAGTCATTAGCTACCTCTAACATTAACTACTACAAAGGTGGTGTCCCATTTTTTTATGGCCAAAAATAATATTGAAAGTTAAATCGCCATCTTAAAGAAATTTAAACTAGCATAAAATTTCGGAGTATTACATCCCTCCCCCCTAAAAAAAAATTTCGTCCTCGAAATTACCTTGAACTCAGTTGAATAGTTCTGGATATTTGATCTTGATTTCGTCTTCTCTTTCCCAAGTCGATTCTTCAACGTTATGATTCCTCCATTGGACTCTTACTAACGGAATTTCCTTTGTTCTTAATCGCTGGATTCTGCGATCCAATATCGATACAGGTTTTTCCTCGTATGTCATGTTTGATTTGATATCCAATGGTTGATAATTAACCACGTGACTTGGGTCTGATACATATTGTCGAAGCATGGATACATGGAACACATTATGAATCGCTGACAAATCTGGTGGCAAAGCGATTCGATAAGCTGCATTCCCAACTTTCTGCAAAATTTCAAAAGGACCAATGAATCTTGGTTGAAGTTTTCCTTTCTTCCCAAAACGCAGAACTCCCTTCATCGGTGCCACTTTTAAGAAAACTTTGTCACCAACATTAAATGACAAATCTTTTCTCCTTCTATCGGCATAACTCTTTTGTCGATCCTGGGCTGCCTTGATTCTAGCTCTTATTTTTTCAACCGCTCGACTAGTTTCTTCAATTATTTCGGGTCCTAGAACTCTTCGTTCACCTACTTCATCCCAATAAAGGGGAGTTCTACATCTTCTGCCATAAAGGGCTTCGTAAGGTGCCATCTTTATCGTAGCTTGGTAGCTATTATTATAGGCAAACTCT
>NW_019228977.1:937-1783 GCF_002742605.1 Olea europaea var. sylvestris
GCACGCAGCATATCCTCTAAAGTCTGTATAGTCCTCTCCGATTGTCCATCAGTTTGTGGGTGGAAAGCTGTACTGAAGTTTAACTTGGTTCCCATAGCCTCTTGCAAACTTTTCCAAAACTTTGAGGTAAATCTTGGATCTCTATCCGATACAATTGAGGCTGAGACACCATGCAAATGGATGACCTCTTTGATGTATAACCGCGCGTATTGATCCATACTAAAATTCATCTTTACAGGTAGAAAATGAGCTAACTTTGTTAACCGATCTACTATAACCCACATAGCATCATTTCCTTTAGCTGATTTTGGAAAACCCATAACAAAATCCATAGTTATATGTTCCCATTTCCATTGTGGAATTGTTAATGGTTCCAACAATCCAGATGGTCTTTGATGTTCAGCTTTCACTTGTTGACAAGTCATACACCTCTTGACAAAAAGACCTATGCATCGTTTCATATTTCTCCACCCAAACATGCTCCTTAGATCATGATACATTTTTGTGCCTCCTGGATGGGCAGTATATGGGGTTAAGTGTGCTTCTTCAAGAATTTCTTTCCTCAATCCCTCATCTTTCGGCACACATAACCTCCCCTTAAAAAGTAAGGCTTTATCACTACTTAATTCAAAATCCTTTCACTTGCTAGTACTAACTTCGGATTTGATCTTTTGTAGGAAAGGGTCACCATCCTGTGCTGCTCTTATTCGATCTCGAAGTGTTGGTCGAATCGTTAGAGCCGCTATCCTAGCACTAGTTTGGATTGGTGGAACAATTACTTCTAGACGTAAGTTGTCAAAATCCTTTAACAACTGATCCTGCATAGTGATTTGTACTGCTAATTGT
>NW_019228977.1:3364-3673 GCF_002742605.1 Olea europaea var. sylvestris
CTATAATAACCAGCCAATCCCAAGAAACTACGTATTTCTCTAACATTGGTTGGTCTTACCCAATTATTTACTGCTTCCACTTTAGCTGGGTCTACCTCAATTCCTCGTGCTGTGATTACGTGCCCCAAAAAAACTATTTTATCCAACCAAAATTCACATTTCATGAATTTGGCATAAAGCTTCTCTTTTCTTAGAGTTTCTAAGACCATCATGAGATGTTTCTCGCGTTCCTCCTTATTCTTCGAATAGATTAAGATATCATCAATGAAAACTATAACGAATTGGTCTAAGTATTCATGGAATATTCTA
>NW_019228978.1:0-1041 GCF_002742605.1 Olea europaea var. sylvestris
GCGATTTTTATTTCCGATCAAACTGCCAAATTTCAGAAAATTCCGACACAGTCGAGAAAAATGACGAAATTATCCCCTGCGCGATTTTTGTTTCCGATCAACCAGTCAAATTTTAAACAATTCCGATACAGTCACGAAAAATGACGAAATTGCCCCGGCGCAGTTTTTGTTTCCGATCAACCTGTCAAATTTGACCCCATTCCGACAGAGTCGAGAAAAATGACAAAATTTCCCCCGGCGCAATTTTTATTTCAGATCAAACTGCCAAATTTCAGCCAATTCCGACACAGTCGCGAACAATGACGAAATTGCCAACTGCGCAATTTTTGTTTCCGATCAACCTGTCAAATTCGAGCCCATTCCGACACTGTAGAGAAAAATGACGAAATTGCCGCCGACGCGATTTTTATTTCCGATCAACCTTCCAAATTTCAGCCAATTCCGACACAGTCGCGAACAATGACGAAATTGCCAACTGCGCAATTTTTGTTTCCGATCAACCTGTCAAATTCGAGCCCATTCCGACACTGTAGAGAAAAATGACGAAATTGCCGCCGACGCGATTTTTATTTCCGATCAACCTTCCAAATTTCAGCCAATTCCGACACAGTCGCGAACAATGACGAAATTGCCAACTGCGCAATTTTTGTTTCCGATCAACCTGTCAAATTCGAGCCCATTCCGACACTGTAGAGAAAAATGACGAAATTGCCAACTGCGCAATTTTTGTTTCCGATCAACCTGTCAAATTTTAGCCCATTTTGATACAGTCACGAAAAATAACAAAATTGCCGCCGGCGCGATTTTTGTTTCCGATCAACCTGTCAAATTTAAGCCAATTCCGACACAGTCTAGAAAAATGACGAAATTGCCCCCGGCGCGGTTTTTGTTTCCGATCAACCAGTCAAATTTCAGCCAATTCCGACACAGTCGCAAAAAATGACGAAATTACACCCGGCACGGTTTTTGTTCCCGATCAACCTGTCAAATTTGAACCCATTTCGATACAGTCGAGAAAAATGACGAAATTGCCGTCGGCGC
>NW_019228978.1:1079-3673 GCF_002742605.1 Olea europaea var. sylvestris
GCGCGATTTTTATTTCCGATCAAACTGCCAAATTTCATCCAATTCCGACACAGTCGAGAAAAATGACGAAATTGCCCCCGGCGCGGTTTTTGTTTCCGATCAACCAGTCGAATTCAAGACAATTCCGACACAATCGCGAAAAATGACGAAATTACACCCGGTGCGATTTTTGTTCCCTAATCAACCTGTCAAATTTGAGCCCATTCCGACCCAGTCGCGAAAAATGACGAAATTGCCCCCAGCGCGATTTTTGTTTCCAATCAACCTGTCAAATTTCAGCCCATTCCGACATCGTCACGAAAAATGACGAAATTGCCCCCGGCGCGATTTTTGTTTCCGATCAACCTGTCAAATTTGGGCCCATTCCGACACAATCGAGAAAAATGACGAAATTGTAGCCGGCACGATTTTTATTTCCGATCAAACTACAAAACATCAGCCAATTCCGACACAGTCGAGAAAAATGACGAAATTGCCCCCGGCGCGGTTTTTGTTTCCGATCAACCAGTCAAATTTTAGCCAATTCCGACACAGTCGTGAAAAATAACGAAATTACACCCGGCGCGGTTTTTGTTCCCGATAAACCTGTCAAAGTTGAGCCCATTCCGACACAGTCGAGAAAAATGACGAAATTGCCGCCGGCGCGATTTTTATTTCCGATCAAACTACCAAATTTCAGACAATTCCGACACAGTAACGAAAAATGACGAAATTGTCCCCTACGCGGTTTTTGTTTCCGATCAACCGGTAAAATTTTAGCCAACTCCGACACAGTCGCGAAAAATGACGAAATTGCCCCGCGCGCAGTTTTTGTTTCCGATCAGCCTCTCAAATTTGGCCCCATTCCGACGGAGTCGAGAAAAATGACAAAATTGCCCCCGGCGTGATTTTTGTTTCAGATCAAACTGCCAAATTTCAGCCAATTCCGACCCAGTCGAGAAAAATGACGAAATTGCCCCGGCGCAGTTTTTGTTTCCAGTCAACAAGTCAAATTTTAGCCAGTTCAGACACAGTCGCGAAAAATGACGAAATTACAACCTGCGCGGTTTTTGTTCCCGATCGACCTGTCAAATTTGAGCCCATTCCGACACAGTCGAGAAAAATGACGTAATTGCTGTCGACGCCATTTTTATTTCCGAACAAACTGCCAAATTTCAGCCAATTCCGACACGGTCGAGAAAAATGACGAAATTGCCCCCGGCTCGATTTTTGTTTCCGATCAACCTGTCAAATTTGAGCCCATTCCGACACAGTCGAGAAAAATGACGAAATTGCCCCCGGCGCGATTTTTATTTCAGATCAAACTGTCAAATTTAAGCCAATTCCGACACAGTTGAGAAAAATGACGAAATTGCCCCCAGCGCGATTTTTGTTTCCGATCAACCAGTCAAATTTCTGCCAATTCCGACACAGTCGTGAAAAATGAAGAAATTACACCCGGCACGGTTTTTGTTCCCGATCAACCTGTCAAATTTGAACGCATTTCGATACAATCGAGAAAAATGACGAAATTGCCGCCAGCGCGATTTTTATTTCCGATCAAACTGCCAAATTTCATCCAATTCCGACACAGTCGAGAAAAATGACGAAATTGCCCCCGGCGCGGTTTTTGTTTCCGATCAACCAGTCGAATTCAAGACAATTCCGACACAGTCGCGAAAAATGACGAAATTACACCCGGCGCGATTTTTGTTCACGATCAACCTGTCAAATTTGAGCCCATTCCGACACAGTCGCGAAAAATGACGAAATTACACCCGGTGCGATTTTTGTTCACGATCAACCTGTCAAATTTGAGCCCATTCCGACCCAGTCGCGAAAAATGACGAAATTGCCCGCGGCGCGATTTTTGTTTCCAATCAACCTATCAAATTTCAGCCCATTCCGACATCGTCACGAAAAATTGTAGACGGCACGATTTTTATTTCCGATCAAACTACCGAATTTCAGCCAATTCCGACATAGTCGAGAAAAATGACGAAATTGCCCCCGGCGCGGTTTTTGTTTCCGATTAACCAGTCAAATTTTAGCCAATTCCGACTCAGTCGTGAAAAATAACGAAATTACACCCGGCGCGGTTTTTGTTCCCGATAAACCTGTCAAATTTGAGCCCATTCCGACACAGTCGAGAAAAATGACGAAATTGCCGCCGGCGCGATTTTTATTTCCGATCAAACTACCAAATTTCAGACAATTCCGACACAGTAGCGAAAAATGACGAAATTGTCCCCTGCGCGGTTTTTGTTTCCGATCAACCGGTAAAATTTTAGCCAATTCCGACACAGTCGCGAAAAATGATGGAATTGCCTCGCGCGCAGTTTTTGTGTCCGATCAACCTGTCAAATTTGACCCCATTCCGACAGAGTCTAGAAAAATGACAAAATTGCCCCCGGCGCGATTTTTGTTTCAGATCAAACTGCCAAATTTCAGCCAATTCCGATCCAGTCGAGAAAAATGACGAAATTGCCCCGGCGCAGTTTTTGTTTCCAGTCAACAAGTCAAATTTTAGCAAGTTCAGACACAGTCGCGAAAAATGACGAAATTACAACCTGCACGGTTTTTGTTCCCGATCGACCTGTCAAATTTGAGCCCAT
>NW_019228979.1:0-3672 GCF_002742605.1 Olea europaea var. sylvestris
ACCTGTCAAATTTTAGCCTATTCCGACACAGTCGCGAAAAATGACGAAATTACACCCAGCGCTATTTTTGTTCCCTATCAACCGGTCAAATTTGAGCCCATTCCGACACAGTCGAGAAAAATCACGAAATTGCCCACGGCGCGATTTTTATTTCAGATCAAACTGCCAAATTTCAGCCAATTCCGACACAGTCGAGAAAAATGACGTAATTACCCCCGTCGCGGTTCTTGTTTCCGATCAACAAGTCAAATTTTAGCCAATTCCGACACAGTAGCGAAAAATGACGAAATTACACCCAGCGCTATTTTTCTTCTCGATCAACCTGTCAAATTTGAGCCCATTCCGACACAGTTAAGAAAAATGACGAAATTGCCGCCGGGGCGATTTTTATTTCCGATCAAACTGCCAAATTTCAGCAAATTCTGACACAGTCGAGAAAAACGACGAAATTGCCCCCGACGCGATTTTTGTTTCCGATCAACCAGTCAAATTTTAGCCAATTCCGACACAGTCGCGAAAAATGACGAAATTACACCCGGCGCAGTTTTTGTTCTCGATAAACCTGTCAAATTTGAGCCCATTCCGACACAGTCGAGAAAAATGACGAAATTGCCAACGGCACGATTTTTATTTCCGATCAAACGGCCAAATTTCAGCCAATTTCGACACAGTCGAAAAAAATGACGAAATTACCCCCGACGTGATTTTTGTTTCCGATCAACCAGTCAAATCTTAGCCAATTCAGACACAGTCGTGAAAAATGACGAAATTACGCCCGACGCTATTTTTGTCCCCGATCAACCTGTCAAATTTGAGCCCATTCCGACACAGTCGAGAAAAATGACGAAATTGCCGCCGGCGCGATTTTTATTTCCGATCAAACGGCCAAATTTCAGCAAATTCCGACAGTGTCGAGAAAAATGACGAAATTGCCCTCGGCGCGGTTTTTGTTTCCGATCAACAAGTCAAAATTTAGCCAATTTCGACACAGTCGCGGAAAATGACGAAATTACACCCGGCGCGATTTTTGTTACCGATCAACAGGTCAAATTTGAGCCTATTCCGACACAGTCTCGGGAAATGACAAAATTGCCCCCGGCGCGATTTTTATTTCAGATCAAACTGCCAAATTTCAGCCAATTCCGACACAGTCGAGAAAAATGACGAAATTGCCCCCGGGGCGATTTTTGTTTCTGATCAACAAGTCAAATTTCAACCAATTCCGACACAGTCGCAAAAAATGATGAAATTGCCCCGGCGCGATTTTTGTTCCCGATAAACCTGTCAAATTTGAGCCCATTCCGACACTGTCGAGAAAAATGACGAAATCGCACCTGGCGCGATTTTTATTTCCGATCAAACTGCCAAATTTCCGCCAATTCCGAGACAGTCGAGAAAAATGACGAAATTGCCCCCGACGCGGTTTTTGTTTCCGATCAACAAGTCAAATTTCAGTCAATTCCGACACAGTCACGAAAAATGACGAAATTACACCCCGCGCGGTTTTTGTTCCCGATAAACTGTCAAATTTGAGCCCATTCCGACACAGTCGAGAAAAATGACGAAATTGCCCCCAGCGCGGTTCTTGTTTCCGATCAACCATTCAAATTTTAGACAATTCCGACACAGTCGCGAAAAATGATGAAATTACACCCGGCGCGGTTTTTGGTCCCGATCAACCTGTCAATTTTGAGCCCATTCCGACACAGTCGAGAAAAATGACGAAATTGCCCCTGGTGCGATTTTTATTTCCGGTCAAACTGCCAAATTTCAGTTAATTGCGAAGTTGTCGAGAAAAATGACGAAATTGCCCCGGCGCGATTTTTGTTCACGATAAACCAGTCAAATTTGAGCCCATTCCGACACAGTCGAGAAAAATGACGAAATTGCCGTCAGCGTGATTTTTATTTATGATCAAACTACCAAATTTCAGCCAATTCCGACACAGTCGAGAAGAATGACAAAATTGCCACCGGCACGATTTTTGTTTCCGATCAACCTATCAAATTTTAGCCTATTCCGACACAGTCGTGAAAAATGACGAAATTCCACCCAGCGCTATTTTTGTTCCCGATCAACCTGTCAAATTTGAGCCCGTTCCGACACAGTCGCGAAAAATGACGAAATTCCACCCAGCGCTATTTTTGTTCCCGATCAACCTGTCAAATTTGAGCCCGTTCCGACACAGTCGCGAAAAATGACGAAATTCCACCCAGCGCTATTTTTGTTCCCGATCAACCTGTCAAATTTGAGCCCGTTCCGACACAGTCGCGAAAAATGACGAAATTCCACCCAGCGCTATTTTTGTTCCCGATCAACCTGTCAAATTTGAGCCCGTTCCGACACAGTCGCGAAAAATGACGAAATTCCACCCAGCGCTATTTTTGTTCCCGATCAACCTGTCAAATTTGAGCCCGTTCCGACACAGTCGCGAAAAATGACGAAATTCCACCCAGCGCTATTTTTGTTCCCGATCAACCTGTCAAATTTGAGCCCGTTCCGACACAGTCGCGAAAAATGACGAAATTGCCCCCGACGCGATTTTTGTTTCCGATCAACAAGTCAAATTTTAGCCAATTCCGACACAGTCGCGAAACATGACGAAATTACACCCGGCGCTATTTTTCTTCTCGATCAACCTTTCAAATTTGAGCCCATTCCGACACAGTCAAGAAAATGACGAAATTGCCGCCGGCGCGATTTTGATTTCCAATCAAACTGCCAAATTTCAGCAAATTTCGATACAGTCGAGAAAAACGACGAAATTGCCCCAGGCACGATTTTTGTTTCCTGTCAATAAGTCAAAATTTAGCCAATCCCGACACAGTCGCGAAAAATGACGAAATTACACCCGGCGCAGTTTTTGTTCCCGATAGACCTGTCAAATTTGAGCCCATTCCGACATAGCCGAGAAAAATGACGAAATTGCCGACGGCACGATTTTTATTTCCGATCAAACGGCCAAATTTCAGCCAATTCCGACACAGTCGAGAAAAATGACGAAATTGCCCTCGGCGCGATTTTTGTTTCCGATCAACCAGTCAAATTTTAGCCAATTCCGACACAGTAGCGAAAAATCACTAAATTACACCCGGCGCTATTTTTGTTCCCGATCAACCTGTCAAATTTGAGCCCATTCTGACACAGTCGAGAAAAATGACGAAATTAACGCCGGCGCGATTTTTATTTCCGATCAAACTGTCAAATTTCAGCAAATTCCGAAACAGTCGAGAAAAATGACGAAATTACCCACGGTGCGGTTTTTGTTTCCGATCAACCAGTCAAATTTTAGCCAATTCCGACACAGTCGCGGAAAATGACGAAATTACACCGGGCGCGATTTTTGTTCCCGATCAACCGGTCAAATTAGAGCCTATTCCGACACAGTCGCAAAAATGACGAAATTGACCCCGGCGCGATTTTTGTTTCCGATCAACCTGTCAAATTTGAGCCCATTCCGACACAGTCGAGAAAAATGACGAAATTGCCCCCGGCGCGATTTTTTTTCCCATCAACCTGTCAAATTTTAGCCAATTCCGACACAGTCGCGAAAAATGACGAAATTTCCCTGGCGCAATTTTTGTTTCCAATCAATCTGTCAAATTTGAGCCCATTCCGACACAGTCGAGAAAAATGACGAAATTGCCCCTTGCGCGATTTTTATTTCAGATC
>NW_019228980.1:0-3672 GCF_002742605.1 Olea europaea var. sylvestris
TGGGCTTAAATTTGACAGACTGATCGGAAACAAAAGTCGCGCCGAGGGCAATTTCGTCATTTTTCGCGACGGAGTCGGAATGGACTAAAATTTACGGACTGATCGGAAACAAAAATCGCGCTGGGGACAATTTCGTCGTTTTTCGCGACGGTGTCGGAATGAGCTACAATTTGACAGACTGATCGGAAACAAAAATCGCGACGGGGCCAATTTCGTCATTTTTCGCGACGGCGTCGGAATGGGCTAAAATTTGACAGACTGATCGGAAACGAAAATCGCGACGGGGCCAATTTCGTCAGTTTTCGCGACGGTGTCGGAATGGGCTAAAATTTGACAGACTGATCGGAAACATAAATCGCGCCGGGGGCAATTTCGTCATTTCTCTCGACGGAGTCGGAATGGGCTAAAACTTGACAGATTGATCGAAAACAAAAATCGCACCGAGGCCAATTTTGTAAGTTTTCGCGACGGTGTAGGAATGGGCTAAAATTTGATAGACTGATCGAAAACAAAAATCGCGCCGGGGCAATTACGTCATTTTTCGCGAAGGGGTCGGAATGGGCTAAAATATGACAGACGGATCGGAACCAAAAATCGCGCCGGGGGCAATTTCGTCATTTCTCGCGACGGTGTCGGAATGAGCTAAAATTTGACAGACTGATCGGAAACAAAAGTCGCGCTGGGGCAATTTCGTCATTTTTCCCGACGGTGTCGGAATGGGCTATCGTCATTTTTCGCGACGGAGTCGGAATGGGCTAAAACTTGACAGATTGATCGGAAACAAAAATCGTGACGGGGCCAATTTCATTAGTTTTCGCGACGGTGTCGGAATGGGCTAAATTTTGACAAACCGATCGGAAACAAAAATCGCGCCGGGGTAAATTTCGTCATTTTTCGCGACGGTGTCGGAATGAGCTAAAATTTGACAGATTGATCGCAAACAAAAATAGCGCCGGGGGCATTTTCGTCATTTTTCGCGACGGTGTCGGAATGGGCTAAAATTTTACAGACTTATCGGAAAGAAAAATCGCGCCGGGAGCAATTTCGTCGTTTTTCGCGACGGAATCGGAATGGGCTAAAATTCGACAGACTGATCGGAAACAATAATCGCGCCGGGGCAATTTCGTCATTTTTCGCGACGGAGTCGGAATGGGCTAAAATTCGACAGACTGATCGGAAACAAAAATCGCGCCGGGGTAAATTTCGTCATTTTTCGCGACGGTGTCGGAATGAGCAAAAATTTGACAGACTGATGTGAAATAAAAATCGCGACGGGGCCAATTTCGTCAGTTTTCGCGACGTTGTCGGAATGGGCTAAAATTCGACCGACTGATCCGAAAAAAAAATCGCGCCGGGGGAAATTTCGACATTTTCCGCGACGGAGTCGGAATGGGCTAAAATTTTACAGACTTATCGGAAACAAAAATAGAGCAGGGAGCACTTTCGTCGTTTTTCGCGACGAAGTCGGAATGGGCTAAAATTTGACAGACTGATCTGAAACAAAAGTCGCGCCGGGGGCAATTTCGTCGTTTTTCGCGCCGGAGTCGGAATGGGCTAAAATTTGACCAACTGATTGGAAACAAAAATCGCGCCGGGGCAATTTCGTCATTTTTCGCGACGACGTCGGAATGGGCTAAAATTGGACAGACCGATCGGAAACAAAAATCGCGACGGGGCCAATTTCGTCAGTTTTCCCGACGGTGCCGGAATGGGCTTAAATTTGACAGACTGATCGGAAACAAAAGGCGCGCCGAGGGCAATTTCGTCATTTTTCGCGATGGAGTCGGAATGGGCTAAAATTTGACAAACTGATCGGAAACAAAAATCGCGCCGGGGCAATTTCGTCATTTTTCGCGACGACGTCGGAATGGGCTAAAATTGGACAGACCGATCGGAAACAAAAATCGCGACGGGGCCAATTTCGTCAGTTTTCCCGACGGTGCCGGAATGGGCTTAAATTTGACAGACTGATCGGAAACAAAAGGCGCGCCGAGGGCAATTTCGTCATTTTTCGCGATGGAGTCGGAATGGGCTAAAATTTGACAAACTGATCGGAAACAAAAATCGCGCCGGGGCAATTTCGTCATTTTTCGCGACGGCGTCGGAATGGGCTAAAATTTGACAGACTGATCGGAAACAAAAGTCGCGCCGAGGGCAATTTCGTCATTTTTCGCGACGGAGTCGGAATGGGCTAAAATTTTACAGACTTATCGAAAACAAAAATAGCGCCGGGAGCAATTTCGTCGTTTTTCGCGATGAAGTCGGAATGGGCTAAAAGTTGACAGACTGATCGGAAACAAAAGTCGCGCCGGGGGCAATTTCGTCGTTTTTCGCGACCGAGTCGAAATGGGCTAAAATTTGACAAACTGATCGGAAACAAAAATCGCGCCGGGGCAATTTCGTCATTTTCCGCGACGGCGTCGGAATGGGCTAAAATTTGGCTGACTGATCGGAAACGAAAATCGCGACGGGGCCAATTTCGTCAGTTTTCGCGACGGTGTCGGATTGGGCTAAAATTTGACAGACTGATCGGAAACAAAAGTCGCGCCGAGGGCAATTTCGTCATTTTTCGCGACGGAGTCGGAATGGGCTAAAATTTGACAGACTGATCGGAAACAAAAATCGCGCCGGGGGAAATTTCGTCATTTTTCGCGACGGTGTCGGAATGGGCTCAAATTTGACTGATTGATCGGAAACAAAAATCGCGCCGGGGGCAATTTCGTCATTTTTCGTGACTGTGTCGGAATGGGCTCAAATTTGACTGATTGATCGGAAACAAAAATCGCGCCGGGGGCAATTTCGTCATTTTTCGCGACGGAGTCGGAATGGGCTAAAATTTGACAGACTGATCGGAAACAAAAATCGCGACGGGGCCAATTTCGTCAGTTTTCGCGACGGTGTCGGAATGGGCTTAAATTTGACAGACTGATCGGAAACAAAAATCGCGCCGGGGTATATTTCGTCATTTTTCGCGACGGTGTCGGAATGAGCTAAAATTTGATAGACTGATCGGAAACAAAAATCGCGACGGGGCCAATTTCGTCAGTTTTCGCGACGGTGTCGGAATGGGCTAAAATTCGACAGACTGATCGGAAGCAAAAATCGCGTCGGGGTAAATTTCGTCATTTTTCGCGACGGTGTCGGAATGAGCTAAAATTTGACAGACTAATCGAAAACAAAAATCGCGACGGGGCCAATTTCGTCATTTTTCGCGACGGCGTCGAAATGGGCTAAAATTTGACAGACTGATCGGAAATAAAAATCGCGACGTGGACAATTTCGTCAGTTTTCGCGACGGTGTCGGAATGGGCTAAAATTTGACAGACTGATCGGAAACGAAAGTCGCGCCGAGGGCAATTTCGTCATTTTTCGCGACGGAGTCGGAATGGGCTAAAATTCGACTGACTGATCGGAAACAATAATCGCGCTGGGGTAAATTTCGTCATTTTTCGCGACGGTGTCGGAATGAGCTAAAATTTGACAGATTGATCGGAAACAAAAACCGCACCGGGGCAATTTCGTCATTTTTCGCGACGGAGTCGGAATGGGCTAAAATTTTAAAAACTTATTGGAAACAAAAGTCGCGCCTAGGGCAATTTCGTCATTTTTCGCAACGGAGTCGGAATGGGCTAAAATTTGACAGACTGATCGGAAACAAAAATCGCGATGGGG
>NW_019228981.1:0-3671 GCF_002742605.1 Olea europaea var. sylvestris
TTTGGAATGCTTGGATTGTCGGCTATTGAAGAACTGAGTGTAACTTTTGCATACGGTGTCCGTTTTGGGCCCATAAGTACTTTACGATAATGTAGCGACCCTTTTGAATTGAACTCACAGCTTCGCCGTGACGTATGACGGATTTTGGCCATTTTTGGAATAGCAAGCACTTGCTTATTTGGAACGGTTGGATTGCCGGCGATCTAAGAACTGAGTGTGACTTTTGCATACGGTGTCCGTTTTGGGCCCATAAGTACTTTACGATAATGTAGCGACCCTTTTGAATTGAACTCACAGCTTCGCCGTGACGTATGACGGATTTTGGCCATTTTTGGAATAGCAAGCACTTGCTTATTTGGAACGGTTGGATTGCCGGCGATCTAAGAACTGAGTGTGACTTTTGCATACGGTGTCCGTTTTGGGCCCATAAGTACTTTTTGGAAATGTAGCCATCCTTTTGGACTGAACCCACCCTTTTTCGCGTGATGTATGAGGGATTTCGATCCGTTGTGGAAGAACAAGCAGTTGCTTATTTGGAACGGTTGGATTGCCGGCGATCTAAGAACTGAGTGTGACTTTTGCATACGGTGTCCATTTTGGGCCCATAAGTACTTTTCGAAAATGTAGCGATCCTTTTGGATTGAACCCAGCTTTTTTCGCGTGTTGTATGAGGGATTTCGGTTCTTTGTGGAAGAACAAGCACTTGCTTTTTTGGAATGCTTGGATTGGAGGCGATCGAAGAAGTGAGTGTGTCTTTTGCATACGGTGTCCGTTTTGGGCCCATAAGTACTTTCCGGAAATGTAGCGATCCTTTTGGATTTAACCCACCCTTTTGTTCACATCGTATGAGGGATTTCAGTCGTTTGTGGATGAACAAGCACTTGCCTATTTGGAAGGCTTGGATTGTCGGCTATCGAAGAACTGAGTGTAACTTTTGCATACGGTGTCCGTTTTGGGCCCATAAGTACTTTTCAAAAATGTAGCGACCCTTTTGAATTGAACTCACCGATTTGCCGTGAAGTATGAAGGATTTTGGCTATTTTTGGAATAGCAAGCACTTGCTTATTTGGAACGGTTGGATTGTCGGCGTTCGAAGATCTGAGTGTGACTTTTGCATACAGTGTCCGTTTTGGGAACATAAGTACGTTTGGAAAAGGTAGCGATCCTCTTGGATCGAACCCATGCCTTTCATCATGTCGTATGAGTGATCTCGGCCATTTGTTGGAGAACACGCAGCTGCTTATTTGGAATGCTTGGATTGTCGGCGATCGAAGAACTGAGTGTGACTTTTGTGTACGGTGTCCGTTTTGGGCCCTTAAGTAGTTTTTGGAAATGTAGCGATCCTTTTGGATTGAACCCACCCTTTTTCGCGTGATGTATGAGGGATTTCGATCCGTTGTGGAAGAACAAGCACTTGCTTATTTGGAATGCTTGGATTGTCGGCGATCGAAGAACTGAGCGTGACTTTTGTGTGCGGTGTCCGTTTTGGGCCCTTAAGTAGTTTTTGGAAATGTAGCGATCCTTTTGGATTGAGCCCACCCTTTTTCACGTGATGTATGAGGGATTTCGATCCGTTGTGGAAGAACAAGCACTTGCTTATTTGGAATGCTTGGATTGTCGGCGATCGAAGAACTGAGCGTGACTTTTGTGTGCGGTGTCCGTTTTGGGCCCTTAAGTAGTTTTTGGAAATGTAGCGATCCTTTTGGATTGAGCCCACCCTTTTTCACGTGATGTATGAGGGATTTCATTCATTTGTGGATGAACAAGCACTTGCCTATTTGGAATGCTTGGATTGTCGGCTATCGAAGAACTAAGTGTAACTTTTGCATACGGTGTCTGTTTTGGGCCCATAAGTACTTTTCGAAAATGTAGCGACCCTTTTGAATTGAACTCACCGATTCGCCGTGACGTATGACGGATTTTGGCAATTTTTGGAATAACAAGCACTTGCCTATTTGAAACGATTGGATTGTCGGCGTTCGAAGACCTGTGTGTGACTTTTGCATACGGTGTCCGTTTTGGGACCATAAGTACTTTTGGAAAATGTAGCGATCTCTTGGATCGAACCCACGCCTTTCATCATGTCGTATGAGTGATCTCGGCCACTTGTTGAAGAACACACAGTTGCTTATTTGGAATGCTTGGATTGTCGGCGATCGAAGAACTGAGTGTGACTTTTGCATACGGTTTCCGTTTTTGGGCCCATAAGTAATTTTTGGAAATGTAGCGATCCTTTTGGATTGAACCCACCCATTTTCACGTGATGTATGAGGGATTTCGATCCATTGTGGAAGAACAAGCACCTGCTTATTTGGAACGGTTGGATTGTCGGCGATCTAAGAACTGAGTGTGACTTTTGCATACGGTGTCCGTTTTAGGCCCTTAAGTACTTTTCGGAAATGTAGCGTACCTTTTGGATTGAACCCATCTTTTTTCACGTGATGTATGAGGGATTTTGGTCCTTTGTGGAAGAACAAGCACTTGCTTATTTGGAATGCTTGGATTGTAGGCGATCGAAGAATTGAGTGTGACATTTGCATGCGGTGTCCGTTTTGGGCCCATAAGTACTTTCCGGAAATGTAGCGATCCTTTTGGATTTAACCCACCCTTTTGTTCACATCGTATGAGGGATTTCAGTCGTTTGTGGATGAACAAGCACTTGCCTATTTGGAATGCTTGGATTGTCGGCTATCGAAGAACTGAGTGTAACTTTTGCGTACAGTGTCCGTTTTGGGCCCATAAGTACTTTTCGGAAATGTAGCTACCCTTTTGAATTGAACTCACAGCTTTGCCATGACGTATGACGGATTTTGGACATTTTTGGATTAACAAGCACTTGCTTATTTGGAACGGTTGGATTGTCGGCGTTCGAAGATCTGAGTGTGACTCTTGCATACGGTGTCCGTTTTGGGCCAATAAGTACTTTTGGAAAATGTGACGATCCTCTTGGATCGAACCCACGCCTTTCATCATGTCGTATGAGTGATCTCGACCATTTGTTGAAGAACACGCAGTTTCTTATTTGGAATGCTTGGATTGTCGGCGATCGAAGAACTGAGTGTGACTTTTGCATACGGTGTTCATTTTGGGCTCATAAGTACTTTTTGGAAATGTAGCGATCCTTTTGGATTGAACCTACCCTTTTTCGCGTGATGTATGAGGGATTTCGATCCGTTGTGGACGAAATAGCACTTGCTTCTTTGGAATGGTTAGATTGTCGGCGATCTAAGAACTGAGTGTGACTTTTGCATACGGTGTTTGTTTTGTGCCCATAAGTACTTTTCGGAAATGTAGCGATCCTTTTGGATTGAACCGAGCTTTTTTCGCGTGATGTATGAGGGATTTTGGTCCTTTGTGGAAGAACAAGCACTTGCTTATTTGGAATTCTTGGATTGTAGGCGATCGAAGAACTGAGTGTGACTTTTGCATACGGTGTCCGTTTTGGGCCCAAAAGTACTTTTTGGAAATGCAGCAATCCTTTTGGATTGAACCCACCCTTTTTCACTTGATGTATGATGGATTTTGATCCGTTGTGGAAGAACAAGCACTTGCTTATTTGGAACGGTTGGATTGTCGGCGTTCGAAGACCTGAGTGTGACTTTTGCATACGGTGTCCATTTTGGGCCCATAAGTACTTTTGGAAAATGTAGCGATCCTCTTGGATCGAACCC
>NW_019228982.1:0-3671 GCF_002742605.1 Olea europaea var. sylvestris
AAATCGAAAACAACTTTTCATTGGCTCGATTCCAATCGAACTAGACTAGCAATTTTTCGAAAATGATCAAATCCGAAGTTATCCAGAAATTGAAAGCCCCTTTTCATTGGCTCGATTCCAATCGAATTAGACTAGCAATTAGCTGAAAATGATTAAACCCGAAGTTATCATGAAATCAAAAACCACTTTTCATTGGCTCCATTGCAACCGAATTAGACTAGCAAATTGCCAAAAATGAACAAACCCGAAGTTATCATGAAATCAAAAACTACTTTTCATTGGTTTGATTCCAATCGAATTAGACAAGCAATTTTTTGAAAACGATCAAACCCGTAGTTATCATGAAAACAAAAACCACTTTTCATTGGCTCTATTCCAACAGAACTAGACTAGCAAATTGCCAAAAACAAACAAGCCCGAAGTTATCATGAAATCAAAAACTACTTTTCATTGGTTCGATTCCAATCGAATTAGACAAGCAATTTTTTGAAAACGATCAAACCCGAAGTTATCATGAAATCAAAAACGACTTTTCATTGGCTCGATTACAAATGAATTCGACTTACAATTCGCCAAAAATGAACAAATCCGATGTTAACATGAAATCAAAATCCACTTTTTTTTGGCACGATTCCAATCGAAATAGACTAGCAATTCACCAAAAACGATCAAACCCAATGTTATCATGAAATCAAACATTGGCTCGATTCCAATCGAATTAGACTAGCAATTAGCCGAAAATGATCAAACCGAAGTTAACATGAAATCAAAAACCAATTTTCACTGGCTCCATTCTAATCGAATTATACCAACAATTCGCTAAAAATGAACAAACCCCGAAGTTATCATGAAAACAACAACCACTTTTCATTGGCTCGATTTCAATCGAATTAGACTAGCAATTAGCCGAAAATGATCAAACCGAAGTTAACATGAAATCAAAAATCACTGTTCACTGGCTCCATTCCAATCGAATTAGACTAACAATTCGCAAAAAATGAACAAATCTGAAGTTATCACGAAATCAAAAACCAATTTTCATTAGCTCGATTTCAATCGAATTAGACTAGAAATTAGCCGAAAATGATCAAACCCGAAGTTATCGTGAAATCGAAAAACACATTTCATTGGCTCCCTTCCAACCGAATTAGACTAGCAATTAGCCAAAAACGAACAAACCCGAAGTTATCATGAAATCAAAAACCACTTTTCATTGGCTCGATTCCAATCGAATTAGACAAGCAATTTGTCGAAAACGATCAAACCCGAAGTTATCATGAAATCGAAAAACACATTTCATTGGCTCCATTCCAATTGAATTAGACTAGCAATTAGCCAAAAACGAACATACACGAACTTATCATGAAATCAAAAACCACTTTTCATTGGCTCGATTCCAATAGAATTAGACTAGCAATTTTTCGAAAATGATGAAACACGATTTATCATGAAATCGAAAGCCCCTTTTCATTGGCTCGATTACAAACAAATTAGACTAGCAATTCGCTGAAAATGATCAAAAGCGAAGTTATCATGAAATCAAAAACCACTTTTCATTGGTTCGATTCCAAACGAATTCGACTTGTAATTCTCAAAAAATGAACAAATCCGAACTTATCATGAAATCAAAATCCAATTTTCATTAGCACGATTCCAATTGAATTAGACTAGCAATTCACCAAAAACGATCAAACCCAATGTTATCATGAAATCAAACATTGGCTCGATTCAAATCGAATTAGACTAGCAATTAGCCGAAAACGATCAAACCGAAGTTAACATGAAATCAAAAATCACTTTTCACTGGCTCCATTCCAATCGAATTGGACTAACAATTCGCTAAAAATGAACAAACCCAAAGTTATCATGAAATCAAAAAACACTTTTCATTGGCCCAAGTTCAATCAAATTAGACTAGCAATTAGCCGAAAATGATCAAACCCGAAGTTATCATGAAATCAAAAACCACTTTTCATTGGCACGATTCCATTAGAATTAGACTGGCATCTAGCCAAAAAGAACAAACCCGAAGTTATCATGAAATCGAAAACCACTTTTTGTTGGCTCGATTCCAATCGAACTAGACTAGCAATTTTTCGAAAACGATCAAATTCAAAGTTATCCTGAAATCAAAAGCCCCTTTTCATTGGCTCGATTCCAATAGAATTAGACTAGCAATTAGCTGAGAATGATTAAACCCGAAGTTATCATGAAATCAAAAACCACTTTTCATTGGCTCCATTCCAACCGAATTAGACTAGCAAATTGCCAAAAACGAACAAACCTGAAGTTATCATGAAATCAAAAACTACTTTTCATTGGTTCGATTCCAATCGAATTAGACAAGCAATTTTTTGAAAACGATCAAACCCGTAGTTATCATGAAATCAAAAACCACTTTTCATTGGCTCCATTCCAACCGAACTAGACTAGCAAATTGCCAAAAACGAACAAACTCGAAGTTATCATGAAATCAAAAACTACTTTTCATTGGTTCGATTCCAATCGAATTAGACAAGCAATTTTTTGAAAACGATCAAACCCGAAGTTATCATGAAATCAAAAACAACTTTTCATTGGCTCGATTACAAACGAATTCGACTTGCAATTCGCCAAAAATGAACAAATCCGACATTAACATGAAATCAAAATCCACTTTTTATTGGCACGATTCCAATCGAATTAGACTAGCAATTAGCCGAAAATGATCAAACCCGAAGTTATCATGAAATCAAGAACCACTCTTCATTGGCTCGATTCCAATAGAATTAAACTAGCAATTCGTTGAAAATGATCAAACCCGAAGTTATCATGAAATCAAAAACCACTTTTCACTGGCTCCATTCCAATCGAATTGGACTAACAATTCGCTAAAAATGAACAAACCCGAAGTTATCATGAAATCAAAAACCACTTTTGATTGGCTCGGTTTCAATCGAATTAGACTAGCAATTAGCCGAAAATGATCAAACCCGAAGTTATCCTGAAATCGAAAAACACATTTCATTGGCTACATTCCAACCGAATTAGACAAGCAATTAGCCAAAAACGAACAAACCCGAAGTTGTCATTGTGACGTCCCGAACTTAAGCTTCGAGGGTCACGTACTAATCATAATAACTTCAGTCTTTGGTACATGTAAATACTCTTAAATAGAAGTATTACATGTTAGAAACTTAATTTTCAATTTGATAAAACAATTCTTATAAAATTTGATAGCCGATAAAAGTCCATGTCAACATGAAATTATATATTACATATACGGCCTCGACACTATTACGATTAGTTGGGGCAGCAAGTTTGACAATTTTTATAAAATTCACCCAAACTCCGTTTTACATGAAATTTATGGCATTAGAAATATAATTTCAATTATTTTTCTAGGTTAAAATATGAAAATTTTCCAAGATCATATGATATAGACGTTTTACTGAAAACAGTGAAGTGTTGCACAGAAAATCCAGATTGACCCCTTGACGTTAAAACCTTGATAACTCAGGTCATAGATATCTAAATTGAGTGAGTCCTTCGGCCATATTTAGAAAACTCAAAGAGGAAAACAGACATATTTTTAGAATCTCAAATGGCCGTTTATAGAGTTAGAAACATCATTTTGAAATTGACTCAAGAAACTGTCTCGTTTCTGCCTTTTGTCACTTGTAAGGAAAATA
>NW_019228983.1:0-3670 GCF_002742605.1 Olea europaea var. sylvestris
GAGCACTTGCATATTTGGAACGCTTGGATTGTCGGCGTACGAAGAATTGAGCGTAACTTTTCCACCCGGTGTCCATTTTGGGCTCGTAAGTCCTTTCTGGAAATGTAGCGACCGTTTTGGATTGAACTCACCATTTCGTCGTGACGTATGAGGGATTTTGGTAATTTTTCGAAAGTATGACCACTTGCATATTTGGAACGCTTGGATTGTCGGCGTACCAAGAATTGAGCGTAACTTTTGCACTCGGTGTCCGTTTGGGCCCGTAAGTCCTTTTTGGAAATGTAGCGACCGTTTTGGATTGAACTCACCACTTCATCGTGACGTATGAGGGATTTCGGCCATTTTTCGAAAGTGTGAGCACTTGCATATTTGGAACGTTTGGATTGTCGGCGTACCAAGAATTGAGCGTGACTTTTGCACACGGTGTCCGTTTTGGGAACAAAAGTACTTTTTGGAAATGTAGCGATCGTTCTGGATTGAACTCACCATTTCGTCGTGACGTATGAGGGATTTCAGCCATTTTTCGAAAGTTTGAGCACTTACATATTTGGAACGCTTGGATTGTCGGCGTACGAAGAATTGAGCGTAACTTTTCCACCCGGTGTCCATTTTGGGCCCGTAAGTCCTTTCTGGAAATGTAGCGACCGTTTTGGATTGAACTCACCACTTCGTCATGTCGTATGAGGTATTTCGGTCATTTTTCAAAATTGTGAGCACTTGCATATTTGGAATGCTCGGATTGCCGGCGTACCAAGAATTGAGCGTAACTTTTCCACCGGGTGTCCGTTTTGGGCGCGTAATTCCTTTTTGGAAATGTAGCGACCGTTTTGGATTTAACTCACAACTTCGTCGTGACGTACGAGGGATTTCGGCCATTTTTCGAAAGAATGAGTACTTGCATATTTGGAACGCTTGGATTGTTGGCGTACGAAGAATTGTGCGTAACTTTTGCACACGGTGTCCGTTTTGGGACCGTAAGTAATTTTTGGAAATGCAGCGACCGTTTTGGATTGATCTCGCCACTTCGTCGTGACTTATGAGGAATTTTGGCCATTTTTCAAAAATTTGAGCACTTGCATATTTGGAATGCTTGGATTGTCGGCGTACGAAGAATTTAGCGTAACTTTTCCACCCGGTGTCCGTTTTGGGACCATAAGTACTTTTTGGACATGTAGCGACCGTTTTGGATTAAACTCACCATTTCGTCGTGACGTATGAGGGATTTCGGTCATTTTTCGAAAGTGTGAGCACTTGCATATTTGGAATGCTTGGATTGTCGGCGTACGAAGAATTGAGCGCAACTTTTCCACCCGGTGTCCGTTTTGGGACCATAAGTACTTTTTGGACATGTAGCGACCGTTTTGGATTAAACTCACCATTTCGTCGTGACGTATGAGGGATTTCGGTCATTTTTCGAAAGTGTGAGCACTTGCATATTTGGAATGCTTGGATTGTCGGCGTACGAAGAATTGAGCGCAACTTTTCCACCCGGTGTCCGTTTTGGGAACAAAAGTACTTTTTGGAAATGTAGCGACCGCTCTGGATTGAACTCACCATTTCGTCGTGACGTATGAGGGATTTGAGCCATTTTTCGAAAGTTTGAGCACTTGCATATTTGGAACGCTTGGATTGTCGGCATACGAAGAATTGAGCGTAACTTTTCCACCCGGTGTCCATTTTGGGCCCGTAAGTCCTTTCTGGAAATGTAGCGACCGTTTTGGATTGAACTCACCACTTCGTCATGTCGTATGAGGTATTTTAGTCATTTTTCGAAATTGTGAGCACTTGCATATTTGGAATGCTTGGATTGTCGGCGTACCAAGAATTGAGCGTAACTTTTGCACCGGGTGTCCGTTTTGGGCCCGTAATTCCTTTTTGGAAATGTAGCGACCGTTTTGGATTTAACTCACAACTTCGTCGTGACGTACGAGGGATTTCGGCCATTTTTCGAAAGAATGAGTACTTGCATATTTGGAACGCTTGGATTGTCGGCGTACGAAGAATTGAGCGTAACTTTGCACAGGTGTCCGTTTTGGGACCGTAAGTACTTTTTGGAAATGCAGCGACCGTTTTGGATTGAGCTCGCCACTTCGTCGTGACATATGAGGGATTTTGGTCGTTTTTCGAAAGTGCGAGCACTTCCATATTTGGAACGCTTGGATTGTCGGCGTACCAAGAATTGAGCGTAACTTTTGCACCCGGTGTCCGTTTTTGGCCCGTAAGTCCTTTTTGGAAATGTAACGACCGTTTTGGATTTAACTCACCACTCTATCGTGACGTACTAGGGATTTTGACCAATTTTGGAAAGAATGAGCACTTGCATATTTGGAACGCTTGGATTGTAGGCGTACGAAGAATTGAGCATAACTTTTGCACACGGTGTCCATTTAAGGACCGTAAGTAATTTTTGTAAATGCAGCGACCGTTTTGGAGTGAACTCACCACTTCGTCATGACGTATGAGGGATTTTGACCATTTTTCGAAAGTTTGAGCACTTGCATATTTGGAACGCTTGGATTGTCGGCGTACAAAGAATTGAGCATAACTTTTGCACCCCGTGCCCATTTTGGGCCCGTAAGTCCTTTTTGGAAATGTAGTGCCCGTTTTGGATTGAACTCACCACTTCGTCGTGATGTACGAGGGATTTCGGCCATTTTTCGAAAGAATGAGCACTTGGTTATTTGGAACGCTTGGATTGTCAGCGTACGAAGAATTGAGCGTATCTTTTGCACATGGTGTCCGTTTTGGGACCATAAGTACTTTTTGGAAATGTAGCGATCGTTTTGGATTAAACTCACAACTTCGTCGTGACGTACGAGGGATTTCGGCCATTTTTCGAAAGAATGAGCACTTGCTTATTTGGAACGCTTGGATTGTCGACGTACGAAGAATTGAGCGCCACTTTTGCACCCGGTGTCCGTTTTGGGACCATAAGTACTTTTTGGAATTGTAGCGACCGTTTTGGATTGAACTCACGACTTCGTCATGACATACGAGGGATTTTGGCCATTTTTCGAAAGTTTGAGCACTTGCATATTTGGAATGTTTGGATTGTCGGCGTACAAAGAATTGAGAGTAACTTTTGCACCCGGTGTCCATTTTGGGCCCGTAAGTCCTTTTAGGAAATGTAGATACCGTTTTGGATTGAACTCACCACTACGTCGTGACGAATGAGGGATTTCGGCCATTTCTCGAAAGTTTGAGCACTTTCATATTTGGAACGCTTGGATTTTCGACGTACGAAGAATTGAGCATAACTTTTGCACACGGTGTCCGTTTTGGGACCGTAAGTACTTTTTGGAAGTGCAGCGACCGTTTTGGATTGAACTCACCACTTCGTCGTGACGTATGAGGGATTTTGGCCATTTTTCGAAAGTTTGAGCACTTGCATATTTGGAATGCTTGGATTGTCGGCGTACGAGGAATTGAGCGTAACTTTTGCACCCGGTGCCCATTTTGGGCCCGTAAGTCCTTTTAGGAAATGTAGATACCGTTTTGGATTGAACTCACCACTACGTCGTGACGAATGAGGGATTTCGGCCATTTTTCAAAGTTTGAGCCCTTGCATATTTGGAACGCTTGGATTATCGGTGTACGAAGAATTGAGCGTAACTTTTGCACACGGTGTCCGTTTTTGGCCCGTAAGTACTTTTTGGAAATGTAGCGACCG
>NW_019228984.1:0-3669 GCF_002742605.1 Olea europaea var. sylvestris
TTTCCAATCAAACGAGAATCATTAAATAACTTAACCATTCCATTACCAAAATTAAATGTAAAACCACAAGCATCAAGTTTTAGAATAGAAATTAAATTTTGTCTCATCTGCGGTACATAAACTGTATTTTTCAAAACAAGATAAAAACCAGACTCTAAAGTTAACTTCACTACTCCTATGAATTCAACATTTACTTGAAATCCATTTGCAATGCTCAAGCTTACTTCATTCTCACTTGGCCTCCGTTTGCTTATGAACCCCTGCAAGGAATTCGCAATATGAATACTAGCTCTCGAGTCTAACCACCAAGAATTCAAAGGTACATCTACTAAAGAAGACTCAAAACAAACTAAGGCCAAGGCAATACTTGGAGAACTCTTCTTCTTTTCCAACCAAGTCTTGAACTTAAAACAATCTTTTTGCCAGTGACCCTTCTTTTTACAGAACTTGCATTGATCATTTTTCTTTATAACTCCTTTGGGACCACTAAAATTTTTATTTTGTTGACTTCGGTGAGACTTATTACCCTTACGAAACTTAGGTTTATGATTATGAGAAGGCCCCTTATTCTGTGATGGCTGAAAAGCTAATTGCACAGTTTCACGGTGCATCCTATACTCTTCTTGGGCACACATCGCTATGAGGTCATTCAAATTCCACTTATCCTGCTAAGCATTGTAAGCAACCTTAAGCTGATTAAACTTGCTAGGAAGGCTATTCAAAACATGATAGACCAGAAAAGGCTCCGCAATGGGAATGTCAAGAGCCTTTAGCTTAGATGATATATTTATCATTTTCATGACATGCTCCCAAACACCACTTGTACCATCATATTTCATGCTCATAAATTTATCCATCAGATCCCCAGTTTCGGCTTTATCAGACTCAACAAATTTTTCTCCTATGGCATCCATAAAACTTCTGGCATTTTCATTATTAGGGATGGCATCTAGAATGGAATCAGATATCGATCGCTTAATGATTTTCAAATAGAGTTTGTTAGCCCTTTTCCACTTTTCATGCTCGGCTACATATTCAACGGTACTCTTATCTGTGGGTTTTTAATGTTTTTCTCCAGTGCAAAATCCAAGCCCAAAAGGCCAAGTGCTATTTCTACATCTCGTTTCCATCTCACATAGTTATTCCGAGTCAAAGTTTCAATAGCAGACAATTGATTCGAAAGAGATGAGGCATTATAAACTGTGGAAACATAAAATATCACTCTTAATATCATCCAAACTTAATGCATGCAATCAAATGGATGATGAAATATCCAACTAATTAATATGGGCTATTAATTAGATAATCCGTAATTTAAATCGAAACATATGAATTTTATTACGGTAAGAGCCTAGGTGCATCATCATAAAGACACCTTTGGGTCGACAACACAACATGCTATAAGGTACTCTTAAAACACATTATGCAGCCAGTTAACAAAATTACACTGATTTTCGAAACACCAACACCTTTGGGCAGAAGGAAATTTCTAAATCAAAATAAGCTCGTTAACTTTCTCATGCCATTTTCCAAAAATATTACATATAATAACACCTTTGGGCAAGATATTATATGCAATAAATCAAAAGTCGTTGGGCAAAAATATATGTATTTTTATTGTAGAGAAAATCGAATAAATAATAATGAGTGTGCCACTTTGGCAACTACCACCCATTTTTATTTCAAAATATTTCTCTTAGTGGGAAAACAAGAATCGTCGCAAGGCCCAAAAAAAAATTCAATCACAAAATAATAATCATGGTACAATTATAATCATTAATCGATGAATGGCAAAATTCACATGTGATTGAGAACTAAAATTGGCAACAAAATTTTAATATATAAAAGGCGAAATTTAAACGAACAAATAATAACAACAATAATTATACATTTAACGAAAATATAAAAGTTGTCAATTATTATTATTTATACAAATATGCATACACGAAAATATATATGAACAGAAAAGTGAAAAAAAAATCATGAAGGATTTCGATCTTAACATACCGCTCTGATACCAATTGTTGATCTTTAGTTTTAATCATATTAAGAATCGATAATCACAATCCAATAAATTTAATAGAAATGAATTCATATCTGCAGAAGCCATTGTTGATATGAATTATAATTGTAATAGCAGTCAAGATCTTCCCCTCCTTGCTCCTCACAAAGTAATAGCTATCAATGGGGCAAGCTAATGAAAACATATGGAGAGGAGAGGGGACCTAGCCTTTATATATAGGAAATAATTTGAGCCGTCCCATTACGACTAGAATTCTAATTAGGGTTTATTTTCGGCCCACATACTTTAAATTACCACCTAAAATTAATTATAACACGTAAGGTGTAAAAGGCCCAATTGATCACTTAATAAATTTGGCCCAAACACAATGATCATTATGAGCTATATATCTAACCCGTAAAATTTTGCAATCGAATGTGAAGCCTACATATGGAATTATTAATTATTCCAACATGCAGGCCTACGAAGGAATTATTTAAATTAAATATTGGACTAAAAGTTCTTCCTATCATCCTAGGCTTTGGTGTATTCTTAGGGCCTGCTGAGGAGTTTTAGGGTATTGATTGATTTTGAGTGATTTTAATAACAATTTTTAAAATTATTCGATCCACCCTTGAATGTTTATAATAATCGGGTCTGAAATTTTTTTAAAAGATGTCTCTCAATAAAATCTTCAGTTTATAGTTTCTTATATGAATTTTTTTACTCATACAAGATATTTTACTTAAAAAATACATAAGTTACTATATAACTTAAAAAATTAAATAAAATCAAATATTTACTTAAAATTTTAAGCTGATATTTTTAACTTGTAAGTAATTTATAATTATACTGTAATTTTTCTTATTTTAAAAGTAATATTTTACTTATAAGTATTTCTAATTATAATATAATTGTTTGCTTATAAATATTTTTAAATATATTTCTATTTACAAATTAGTTTTGACAAAAATATGTTGATTCGAAATCATTATTTTATAGAGAGTAAAATTAGAAGAGAATGTGAGAAATAGTCAAAATCTATCGATTTGGTGGGTTGAGAGAAATTGTCAAAATTACATTGCATCGAGTTTGGGTGATTTTTAAACCATCTAAAATTGGTGCTCAAAAAAATTAGCAAACATCAATTTTTCTAATCCCTCATAAGCATTGTCATCCAAAATTGGTCAAAATCAATGGAAAAAATAAACTCCCAAGCAGGCCCTTAAGGAAGCAAAGAAAATGACAAAAGAACAGTAAAATACGCCACCAATTTGAATTACAAATTAAGAATACTTGCGTAATTTTTTAATAATGTTGTGACTTTTTTTAATATTTAAAATTTAAACCAAAGTTTTTAAAATTCGATCACATTCAAAACTTATCCCCTAAAAGAATACTTCGATAGGGAATGGCCTGTAATCTTACCAATTATAATTGTGATATATATCACGTAAGTTCATCAAAGTCTAACTTGGATGTTTTAGTAACACCCCAAATTTTCAATATTCTTCATTTATCATTGACTCGAAAGGCTGCCACACGAAATATTACAGAAACCAAAAATAAATAAATAAAATTGATAAAAAATAGCACTATAAGTTTAGACACAACACAATTGCTTATCACTAGTCCTGATTTCGAGAAACCATTTTCCAGTTGGCAAA
>NW_019228985.1:0-3668 GCF_002742605.1 Olea europaea var. sylvestris
TTTTAAATTAATATCTTAAAATAGAATGGGTTTTTGGAGCCAAACCCACACTCTATAATTAAATGTATTTAAAGTATTTCAATTTTTAATATGAAATAGTAACATAATAATTTGGAGGGAAGCTAGTGAAAATAAAAGATAAGGAAAAAATAATATATATTTTTTAGGAGTAATAAATTAAGGGATAAAATAAAGAACATGTTAGAGTATTTAAAATTTTTCACTCTCTAAACTTATAAATGTTCTCTAAATTGCTAAATATACTCTTTAAAAATAGTGAGTCTCTTGAAACTACTTTTACACTGACATTCCTTGAACGTCAAAACTAGTAATGCACAAAATTTCAATAAAAGGAACAACAAATTTCTAGCATGCATTAACTTACATACTATCACATTCCTATCATGGACAATCTAATATTTGTCTAAATATAGTCTCTTGGATCTAGTGTGATCTAGAATGGAAGCGTGAATAATAATAAAAAGATCTTGTTCGTAACATACACGAAAGAGTGTTACTCGAATTTCGTTCGAACGGCCGTGAGAATTATTGAAACCCACCGAATAATGAGAAAACTGTGATATTACTAATAAAAAAAAAAATGTATGTAGGGTTTTCAAACTCTTAACAATTATTTAAAGAGATAAATTTAATCCTAGTCAAATCAAAATCCTAATTCAGTAGAAAAATATAAATTAAACATAAAAATCACTAAATATCGTACATACCCTTAAACTGATTTAAAATAAGAAATTGATAAAACGGATCTCTAAACGATGAAATTTGACAATATTGATTGAATTCAATAGAGCTAAGAATACAAGACTGCTTGACATCCTTCAAGTAATGGTTTTCCTTTCTAGTGTAAACAATAAGCTTCGATCTAGATATTTTAGAGTGTATCGAACTAAAAGTTCGAAGCACTTACAAAATGAATAGGTACCATAAATTTTTTTGAGTAGACAAGCACACGATGCCTTGTGCTCCAAATATTCTTTTGTAGGATTAGATTGAGATTGCTCGATTATCTCTACAGGAAACATATATCTACCCTAGTACATGGCATAAACATGAGACTATGAGACCGATCCTTAAAAATAGACTCATATGTGAAAGGTTGCAAATCTTTATCTACTGTACACTACTAAAAAAAAAAAAAACAAAGTTGCATAAATAGAGATTTTGTTGTGAAAATAAATTTATCACGACACTATATTTGTTGCAAATATTGTCGCGTTATATGAGTCATAGAATGTATTGTGTGACAACTTTTTAGCCATTCATTCATTAAAAAAAAAAATCGTAAAATTATTTATTTGACATAGAATGTACAAAATAGCAATAAGATATTTGTCCTCATAATGTCATCTCACCCCATATATGTAGCAAACAATTAAAAGGAAGACAAGTCAATTTGTCGCAACGATTATTTCAATAAAGTTTTTGTGAGAATAATGTTTGTTGCAAATATTATTTTAGAGCTATAACATTTGAAATATAATCTATTTTGCAACAACACATGCTTGTAGTAATATTAGTTTTTATTTTTTTATTTTTAAATTTTTTTTATTTGATAGTTCATTAACTTTTTTCTTTTTTTAAACAGCATTTATTTGACTTTATTTTCGAGTTTTTAAATGACATTATATCTACAAAAGTCAAAGCTGACTTTATACAATAAAGATTTAGATAAGATTTAAGGTACAATACAATATATATTATATAATTATAATTTTGAGACTTATCGTTTTGTCGAAAAATTAAAATTGTTCATGAAGTTTCTATAAATCTATTAAGTAATATTTTTCGAGTTGAAAGTTGAAATTATGAAAAGCGTTTTAGCTTTCGCATTTTGAAAACTTGATAATTGTATATTTAAATAATTATAGGCATTATTAAGAGTACATTTGAGCCCCATTTGCTGGAAATAATTTATTTTGGAATAGTATTATGATGAAAAATGTGTAGTTAAAAATAAGAAAAAAAAATTGAATTTGTGTGTAATATTATTTTGTTAAAGAATTTGCAGTTGAAAAGAATAGAGAGAAAATATATTTTGAATAAACTAGGAATCAAACAAGGGCTAAATAAATATAGTATGTTATAGTTTTACATGTTTGGTATATATTATTTTTGCTATTAAATAATTTTTAGAATGACTAAATATTTTAAATAATAATCAAACAGTTATCTTCCTTCTTTTTTTTTAACGATTAGTTCCTCCTAGGCTCATGAAGCTCAAAATTTGACCTTCATATCTAGTCATGCTTTACATTTTTTAAAATACTAATTTATTGAACGCAGTAGCAAATCTATATTGCTTTACCAAATACATGCTCTCAGCAATATGCATTCAAGAATATCATCCTTACATGTGACATATCTCATAATCAAACTATCTCACGATGGATTAAAAAGGGGATCGATATTTATATCCATCAATATTATATTTTCTTTTAAAAAGAAAATTATATTATTTTCTAACCTTTTATAAATTTACTTAAATAGACATATATAAATCTAAATGAAAATATAAATTCCTTTGAACATTTTTATATTATTTTAGAATTTATATTTAAATAAAACCCAAAATTCATAAACGGGTAATTATATTCACATCATAATTTTAATTTTGTGCAACACATTTTAATTGCAGTTAAGATTTTTTATCTTTGCTCATTATAATATTTATATCCTTAACAATTTTTCGTGTCATTCTTATTCTCAAACTTTTCATTAATTAACATGTTTTGTATTTGATAAAAATTTTATGTCCAAAAGTCCTAACTGTGTAAAACAGTTTATTTTCTCATCATATTTAAAAAAATAAAAAAAATTGCAGAAAATTATTTACCCTCATTTCAAAACATGAGAATAAAATATTTTGATATTAATCATTATCAAGAATGAGATGTATTTATTAATGTAATGATGAAAAAAGAATTCGACGAAAAAAATAAGGAAATAATTGTTACAATGATAAAAAATTGAGGGACTTGGCTGCAATTAAAATGTGGTTTAACTAATAAAAACTATGGTGTCAATATAAGTATATAACCACCCTTCATAAAATATCATTTTCACAACCAAAACAATGATGAAGGAGACACCATTAGAGCAAATGCATATAGACATTGTAATATATAAAGAAGAATTTGAAAAAATAAGAATTTTATGTAGGTTATTTAATAATTTGCTTACATAGAGGCTAAACAAATCATAACATAATTGAACATGGCCACAGATCAGAAGGATGTATACCCTTGCACATATATTTTGAGACAATCAATTTTCAGATTTACGAGTAGAATCAATATTTTAATTTAGTCCTTCATTTTTCTGCATAGTGTAATATAGTCCATATAAGATCCATACATTCTCATTTTGAGTCCCAACTACAAAAAGAAAGTATAAAACATTGTGCATTTCTTTCTCGCTCAGTTGGAAGGGGTATTATTACGACATGTGATTTTGAATCTTATGGGTTGATTGCTACGAGTCGGCTGTGAACAGTAAGAACGTACAAATACATCTTTTTCATTGTACAAAACCATGTTTCTGTATCATCTCCAATGTTTTTGTAGCCTAACATTTTATTTCTAAAATAAATATCAGTCACAAATTTATTTTTAAGGGTTGATGGAATTTTATTCCCTCACTGTAGCCAT
>NW_019228986.1:0-3667 GCF_002742605.1 Olea europaea var. sylvestris
ATGACGAAATTGCCCCCGGCGCGATTTATGCTTCCGCTCAACCTGTCAAATTTTAGCCCATTCCGACACAGTCGGGAAAAATGGCGAAATTGCCCCCGACACGGTTTTTTGTTTCCGATCAACCTGTCAAATTTTAGCCCATTCCGACACAGTCGTTAAAAATGATGAAATTGCCCCTGGCGTGATTTTTGTTTCCGATCAACCAGTCAAATTTTAGCCCATTTCGACACAGTCGAGAAAAATGACGAAATTGCCCCTGCGCGACTTTTATTTACGATCAACCTGCCAAATTTCACCCCATTCCGACACAGTCGGAAAACTGACGAAGTTTCCCACGGCGCGGTTTTTGTTTCCGATCAACCAGTCAAATTTTAGCCCATTCCGACACCGTCGCGAAAAATGACGAAATTGCCCCAGGCGTGATTTTTGTTTCTGATCAACCTGTCAATTTTTAACCAATTCCGACACAGTTGCGAAAAATGACGAAATTCTCCCGGCGCGATTTTTGTTCCCGATCAGCTGTCAAATTTGCGCCCATTCCGACAAGATCGCAAAAAATGACGAAATTGCCCATGGCACGATTTTTGTTTCCGATCAACCTGTCAAATTTTTGCCCATTCCGACACAGTCGCGAAAAATGTTGAAATTGCCCCCCGCGCGATTTTTGTTACCGATCAACCAGTCAAATTTTAGCCTATTTCGGCATCGTTGCGAAAAATGACAAAATTGCCCCCGGCGCGATTTTTGTTTCCGATCAACCTATAAAATTTTAGTCAATTCCGACACAGTTGCGAAAAATGACGAAATTACCCCCGGCGCGGTTTTTGTTCCCGATCAACCTGTCAAATTTGAGCCCTTTCCGACACAGTCGCGAAACATGACGAAATTGCCCCCGACGCGATTTTTTTTCGATCAACCAGTCAAATTTTAACCCATTCCGACACAGTCGCGAAAAATGATTAAATTGCCCCCGGCGCGATTTTTATTTCTGATCAACCTGCCAAATTTAAGCCCACTCCGACATAGCCGAGAAAAATGACGAAATTGCCCCCGGCGCGGTTTTTGTTTCCGATCATCCAGTCAGATTTTAGCCCATTCTGACACAGTCGCGAAAAATGATTAAATTGCCCCCGGCGCGATTTTTATTTCTGATCAACCTGCCAAATTTAAGCCCACTCCGACATAGCCGAGAAAAATGACGAAATTGCCCCCGGCGCGGTTTTTGTTTCCGATCATCCAGTCAGATTTTAGCCCATTCTGACACAGTCGCGAAAAATGATTAAATTGCCCCCGGCGCGATTTTTGTTTCCGATCAACCTGTCAAATTTTAGCCAATTCCGACACAGTCGCTAAAAATGACGAAATTAGCCACGGCGCGATTTTTGTTCCCAATCAACCTGTCAAATTTGAGCCCATTCCGACACAGTCGAGAAAAATGACGAATTTGCCCCCGGCGCGATTTTTATTTCCGATCAACCTGTCAAATTTCAGCCCATTCCGACACAGTCGAGAAAACTGACGAAATTACCCTCGGCGCGATATTGTTCACGATCAACCTGTCAAATTTGAGCCCAATTCGACTCCATCGCGAAAAATGACGAAATTGCCCCCGGCGTGATTTTTGTTTCCGATCAACCAGTCAACTTTTAACCCATTCCGACACAGTCGTGAAAAATGATTAAATTGCCCCCGACGCGATTTTTATTTCTGATCAACCTGCCAAATTTAAGCCCACTACGACACAGTCGAGAAAAATGACGAAATAGCCCCTGGCGCGGTTTTTGTTTCCGATCATCCAGTCAAATTTTAGCCCATTCTGACACAGTCGCGAAAAATGATTAAATTTCCCCCCGGCGCGATTTTTGTTTCCGATCAACCTGTCAAATTTTAGCCAATTCCGACACAGTTGCAAAAAATGACGAAATTACCCACGACGCGATTTTTGTTCCCGATCATCAGGTCAAATTTGAGCCCATTCCGTCACAGTCACGATAAATGACGAAATTACCCCCAGCGCGATTTTTGTTTCCGATCAACCTGCCAAATTTTAGCCCATTCCGACACAATCGCTAAAAATGACGAAATTGCCCCTGGCGCGATTTTTGTTTCCGATCAACCAGTCAAATTTAATCCCATGCCGACACAGCCGAGAAAAATGACGAAATTGCCCACAGCGCGATTTTTATTTCCATCAACTTACCAAATTTCAGCCCATTCCGATACAGTCGAGAAAACTGACGAAATTGCTCCCAGCGCGATTTTTGTTTCCGATTAACCGATCAAATTTTAGCCCATTTCGACACCGTAGCGAAAAATGACGAAATTACCCCCGGCACGATTTTTGTTTCCGATCAACCAGTCACATTTTAGCCAATTCCGGCACAGTAGCGAAAAATGACGAAATTCACCCGGTGCGGTTTTTGTTCCCGATCAACTGTAAAATTTGAACCCATTCCGACACGGTCGCGAAAAATGACGAAATTGCCCACGGCGCGATTTTTGCTTTCGATCAACCTGTCAAATTTTAGCCCATTCCGACACAGTCTCGAAAAATAATGAAATTGCCCCCGGCACGATTTTTGTTTCCGATCAACTAGTCAAATTTAAGCCCATTCCGACATCGTCGCGAAAAATGACGAAATTGTCCCCGGCGCGATTTTTTTTCCGATCAACCTATCAAATTTTAGTCAATTCCGACACAGTTGCGAAAAAGACGAAATTACCCCCGGCGCGATTTTTGTTCCCGATCAACCTGTCAAATTTGAGCCCATTCCGACACAGTCGCGAAAAATGACAAAATTGCCCCCGACGCGATTTTTGTTTCCGATCAACCAGTCAAATTTTAGCCCATTCCGACACAGTCGAGAAAAATAACGAAATTGCCCACGGCGTGATTTTTGTTTCCGATCAACTTATCAAATTTTAGCCCATTCCGACATAGTTGCAAAAAATGACAAAATTGCCCCTGGCGCGATTTTTATTTCCGATCAACCAGTCAAATTTTAGCCCATTCCGACACAGTCGAGAAAAATGACGAAATTGCCGCCGGCGCGATTTTTGTTTCCGATCAACCTATCAAATTTTGGCAAATTTCGACACAGTTGCGAAAAATGACGAAATTACCCTCGGTGCGATTTTTGTTCCCGATCAACCTGTCAAATTTGAGCCCATCCGACACGTTCGCGAAAAATGACGAAATTGCCCCCGGCGCGATTTATGCTTCCGCTCAACCTGTCAAATTTTAGCCCATTCCGACACAGTCGAGAAAAATGACGAAATTGCCCCCGGCACGATTTTTTGTTTCCGATCAACCTGTCAAATTTTAGCCCATTCCGACACAGTCGCTAAAAATGATGAAATTGCCACTGGCGCGATTTTTGTTTCCGATCAACCAGTCAAATTTTAGCCCATTTCGACACAGTCGAGAAAAATGACGAAATTGCCCCTGCGCGACTTTTATTTACGATCAACCTGCCAAATTTCACCCCATTCCGACACAGTCGGAAAACTGACGAAGTTTCCCACGGCGCGGTTTTTGTTTCCGATCAACCAGTCAAATTTTAGCCCATTTCGACACAGTCGACAAAAATGACGAAATTGCCCCGGCGCGATTTTTATTTCCGATCAACCTGCCAAATTTCACCCCATTCCGACACAGTCGGAAAAC
>NW_019228987.1:0-3667 GCF_002742605.1 Olea europaea var. sylvestris
ACGAAATTACCCCCGGCGCGATTTTTGTTTCCGATCAATCTGTCAAAATTTTGCTCATTCCAACACCATCACGAAAAATGACGAAATCGCCCCTGCGCGATTTTTGTTTCCAATCAATCAGTCAAATTTTAGCCGATTTCGACACCGTCGCGAAAAATGACGAAATTGCCCCCGGCGCAATTTTTATTTCCCATCAATAAGTCAAATTTTAGCCGATTCCGACACCGTCACGAAAAACGACGAAATTACCCATGCGCGATTTTTGTTTTCCATCAATCAGTCAAATTTTAGCCGATTTCGACACTGTCGCGAAAAATGACGAAATTACCCCCGGAGCGATTTTTGTTTCCGATCAATCTGTCAAATATTTGCTCATTCCAACACCGTCGCGAAAAATGACGAAATCGCCCCCTGCGCGATTTTTGTTTTCCATCAATCAGTCAAATTTTAGCCGATTCCGACACGATCGCGAAAAATGACGAAATTGCACCGGGCCCAATTTTTGTTTCCCATCAATCAGTCAAATTTTAGACGATTCCAACACCGTCGCGAAAAATGGGGAAATTGCCCCCGGCGTGATTTTTGTTTCCCATCAATCAGTCAACTTTTATCCGATTCCGACACCGTAGCGAAAAATGACGAAATTGCCCCTGCGCGATTTTAGTTTCCCATCAATCAGTCAAATTTTAGCAGATTCCGACACCGTCAGGAAAAATGATGAAATTTTCCCCGCGCGATTTTTGTTTCCCATCAATCAGCCAAATTTTAGCGGATTTCGACACCGTCGCGAAAAATGACGAAATTGCCCCCGGCGCGATTTTTGTTTCCCATCAATTAGTCAAATTTTAGCCGATTCCGACACTGTCGCGAAGAATGACGAAATTGCTCCCGGCGCGATTTTTGTTTCCCATCAATCAGTCAAATTTTAGGCGATTCCGACACCGTCGCGAAAAATGACGAAATTGCCCCCGGCGCGATTTTTGTTTCCGATCAATCTATCAAATTTTTGCCCACTCCCACACAGTCGCGAAAAATGACGAAATTTCCCGGCGCGATTTTTGTTTCCCATCAATCAGTCAAATTATAGACGATTCCAACACCGTCGCGAAAAATGACGAAATTGCCCCTGCGCGATTTTTGTTTCCCATCAGTCTATCAAATTTGAGCCAATTTCGACACCGTCGCGAAAAATTACGAAATCGCCCACGGCGCGATTTTTGTTTCCCATGAATCAGTCAAATTTTAGCCGATTTCGACACCGTCTCGAAAAATGATGAAATTCCCTCCGGCGCGATTTTTGTTTCCGATCAATTTGTCAAATTTGAGCCCATTCCAACACTGTCGCAAAAAATGACGAAATTTTCCCCGGCGCAATTTTTGTTTCCCATCAATTAGTCAAATTTTAGCCGATTCCGACACCGTTGTGAAAAATGACGAAATTGCGCCCGACGCGATTTTTGTTTCCGATCAATCTGTCAAATTTGAGCCAATTTCGACACCGTCGTGAAAAATTACGAAATCGCCCACGGCGCGATTTTTGTTTCCCATCAATCAGTCAAATTTTAGCCGATTCCTACACCGTCGCGAAAAATGACGAAATTGGCCCCGGCGCAATTTTTGTTTCCATCAAATCACTCAAATTTTAGCCGATTCCGACACCGTCACGAAAAATGACGAAATTGCTCCTGCGCGATTTTTGTTTCCCATCAATAAGTAAAATTTTAGCCGATTTCGACACCGTCGCGAAAAATGACGAAATTACCCCCGGCGCGATTTTTGTTTCCGATCAATCTGTCAAAATTTTGCTCATTCCGACACCATCACGAAAAATGACGAAATCGCCCCTGCACGATTTTTGTTTCCAATCAATCTGTCAAATTTTAGCCGATTTCGACACCATCGCGAAAAATGACGAAATTACCCCCGGCGCAATTTTTGTCTCCCATCAATCAGTCAAATTTTAGCCGATTCCGACACCGTCACGAAAAACGACGAAATTACCCATGCGCGATTTTTGCTTTCCATCAATCAGTCAAATTTTAGCCGATTTCGACACTGTCGCGAAAAATGACGAAATTACCCCCGGCGTGATTTTTGTTTCCGATCAATCTGTCAAATTTTTGCTCATTCCAACACCGTCGCGAAAAATGACGAAATCGCTCCCTGCGCGATTTTTGTTTTCCATCAATCAGTCAAATTTTAGCCGATTCCGACACGATCGCGAAAAATGACGAAATTGAACCGGGCCCAATTTTTGTTTCCCATCAATCAGTCAAATTTTAGACGATTCCAACACCGTCGCGAAAAATGGGGAAATTGCCCCCGGCGTGATTTTTGTTTCCCATCAATCAGTCAACTTTTATCCGATTCCGACACCGTAGCGAAAAATGATAAAATTGCCCCTGCGCGATTTTAGTTTCCCATCAATCAGTCAAATTTTAGCAGATTCCGACACCGTCAGGAAAAATGATGAAATTGCCCCCGCGCGATTTTTGTTTCCCATCAATAAGCCAAATTTTACCGGATTTCGACACCGTCGCGAAAAATGACGAAATTGCCCCCGGCGCGATTTTTGTTTTCCATCAATCAATCAAATTTTAGCCGATTCCGACACCGTCACGAAAAATGGCGAAATTGCCCCTGCGCGATTTTTGTTTCCCATCAATCAGCTAAATTTTAGCCGATTTCGTCACAGTCGCGAAAAATGACGAAATTGACCCCGGCGCGATTTTTGTTTCCAATCAATCTATCCAATTTGAGCCGATTTCGACACCGTCGCGAAAAATGACGAAATCGCCCCCTGCGCGATTTTTGTTTCCCATCAATCGGTCAAATTTTAGCCGATTCCGACACCGTCTCGAAAAATGATGAAATTGCCCCGGCGCGATTTTTGTTTCCCGTCGATCAGTCAAATTTTAGTCGATTCCGACACCATCGCGAAAAATGATGAAATTGCCCCCGTCGCGATTTTTGTTTCCGATCAATCTGTCAAATTTTTGCTCATTCCAACACTGTCGCGAAAAATGACGAAATCGCCCCTGCACGATTTTTGTTTACAATCAATCAGTCAAATTTTAGCCGATTCCGACACCGTCGCGAAAATTATGAAATTACCCCCGGCGTGATTTTTGTTTCCCATCAATCAGTCAAATTTTAGCCGATTGCGACTCCGTCACGAAAAATGACGAAATTGCCCCTGCACGATTTTTGTTTCCCATCAATCAGTCAAATTTTAGCCGATTGCGACTCCGTCACGAAAAATGACGAAATTGCCCCTGCACGATTTTTGTTTCCCATCAATCAGTCAAATTTTAGCCGATTGCGACTCCGTCACGAAAAATGACGAAATTGCCCCTGCACGATTTTTGTTTCCCATCAATCAGTCAAATTTTAGCCGATTTCGACACCGTCGCGAAAAATGACGAAATTGCCCCCGACGCGATTTTTCTTTTCCATCAATCAGTCAAATTTTAGCCGATTCCGACACCGTCACTAAAAATGACGAAATTGCCCCTGCACGATTTTTGTTTCCCATCAATCAGCTAAATTTTAGCCGATTTCGTCACAGTCACGAAAAATGACGAAATTGCCCCTGGCGCGATTTTTGTTTCCGATCAATCTGTCAAATTTTTGCTCATTCCAACACCGTCGCGAAAAATGACGAAAT
>NW_019228988.1:0-3665 GCF_002742605.1 Olea europaea var. sylvestris
CAAACACCACTTTTCATTGGCTCGATTCCAATCGAATTGGACTAGACAAACTCGAACTATTAGTATAGCAATTCGACAAAAAACGAAGAAACCCTATGTTATCATGAAATGAAAAGCCACCTTTCATTGGCTCGATTCCAAATGAATTAGACTGGCATGTCGCCAAAAAAGAACAAGCACGAAGTTATCATGAAATCAAAAAACACTTTTCATTGGCTCGATTCCAATAGACTAAGATTAGCAATTCGCCCAAAACGAACAAATCCGAAGTTATCATGAAATCAAAAACCACTTTTCATTGGCTCAATTCGAATCGAAATAGACTAGCAATTTGTCGAAAATGATCAAACCCGAAATTTTCATGAAATCAAAAACCTCATTTCACTGGCTCCATCCCAATCGAATTAGACTAGCAATTCGCCAAAAACGAACAAACACAAAGTTATTATGAAATAAAAACAACTTTTCATTGGCTCGATTCCAATCAAATTAGACTAGTAATTTGCCGAGAGCAATCAAACCCAAAGTTATCATGAAATCAAACACAACTTTTCATTGGCTCGATTCCAATCGAATTGGAATAGACAAACCTGAAGTATTAGAATAGTAATTCGACAAAAACGAAGAAACCCGAAGATATCATGAAATGAAAAGCCACTTTTCATTGTCTCGATTCCAAACGAATTAGACTGGCATGTCGCCAAAAATGAACAAGCGCGAAGTTAGCATGAAATCAAAAAAACTTTTCATTGGCTCGATTCCAATCGAATTGGACTAGCAATTCGCCAAAAAGGGACAAACCCAACGTTATCATGAAATCAAAAACCACTTTTCATTGGCTCAATTCCAATCGAATTAGGCTAGCAATTCGCCAAAAAGGGACAAACCTGAAGTTATCATGAAATCAAAAACCACTTTTCATTGGCTCGATTTCAATCGAACTAGGCTAGCGATTCGCCAAAAACGAACAAACCCAAAGTTATCATGAAATCAAAAACCACTTTTCGTAGGCTCGATTCCAATCGAATAAGAATAGCGATTCGCCAAAAATGAACAAACCCGAAGTTATCATGAAATCAAAAACCACATTTCGTTGGCTCGATTCCAACCGAATTAGACTAGCAATTTGCCAAAAACGATCAAACCCGAAGGTTTCATGAAATCAAAAACCACATTTCACTAGCTCGATTCCAATTGAATTAGACTAGCAATTTGCCGAAAACAATCAAACCCTAAGTTATCATGAAATTAAACACGACTTTTCATTGTCTCGATTCCAATCGAGTTAGACTAGACAAACCTGAAATATTAAAATAGCAATTCGACATAAACGAAGAAACCCAAAGTTATCATGAAATTAAAAAGCACATTTCATTGGCTCGATTCCAATCGATTTAGACTAGCAATTCGTCGAAAACAAACATACCCGAAGTTAACATGAAATCAAAAACCACTTTTCGTTGGCTCGATTCCAATAGAATTAGACTCGCAATTCGCAAAAAACGAACGACCCCCAAGTTATCATGAAATCAAAAACCACTTTTCCTTGCCTTGATTCCAATCTACTAAGACTAGCAATTCGCCAAAAAGGGACAAACCCGAAGTTATCATGAAATCAAAAACCACTTTTCATTGGCTCGATTCCAATCGAATTAGGCTAGCGATTCGCCAAAAACAAACTAACCCAAAGTTATCAACAAATCAAAAACCACTTTTCAATGGCTCGATCCCAATCGAAATAGACTAGCAATTTGTCTAAAATGATCAAACCCGAAGTTTTCATGTTTCACTGGCTCCATTCCAATTGAATTAGACTAGCAATTCTCCAAAAATGAACGAACACGAAGTTATCATGAAATAAAAACAACTTTTCATTGGCTCGATTCCAATCGAATTAGACTAGCAACTCGTCGAAAATGATCAAACCCGAAGTTATCATGAAATCAAAAACAACGTTTCATTGGCTCCATTCCAATCGAATTGGACTAGCAACTAGCCATAAAAGGACAAACCTGAAGTTATCATGAAATCAAAAACAACTTTTCATTGGCTCGATTCCAATAGAATTAGGCTAGCGATTCACCAAAAACGAACAAACCCATAGTTATCATGAAATCAAAAACCACTTTTCATTAGCTCGATTCCGATCGAATTAGACTAGCGATTCCCCAAAAACGAACTAAGCCGGAGTTATCATGAAATCAAAAACCACTTTTCATTGGCTTGATTCCAATCGAAATAGACTAGCAATTTGCCGAAAATGATCAAACCCGAAGTTTTCATGAAATCAAAAACCACATTTCACTGGCTCCACTCCAATCGAATTAAACTAGCAATTCACCAAAAACGAACAAAAGCGAAGTTATCATGAAATGAAAAACCACTTTTCATTGGCTCGATTCCAATCAAATTGGACTAGAAATTTTCCAAAAATGAACAAGCCCAAAGTTATCATGAAATTAAAAACCACATTTCATTGGCTTGATTCCAATCGATTTAGACAAGCAATTCGTCTAAAACAAACAAACCCGAAGTTAGCATGAAATCAAAAACCACTTTTCATTGGCTCGATTCCAATTGAATTAGACTAGCAATTTGCCAAAAATGAACGTACCCGAAGTTATCATGAAATCAAAAACCACTTTTCCTTGCCTCCTCGATTCCAATCGACTAAGACTAGCAATTCACCAAAAAAGAACAAATCCGAAGTTATCATGAGATCAAAAACCACTTTTCATTCGCTCGATTCCAATCGAATTAGACTAGTATTTCACCAAAAATGAACAAACCTGAAGTTATCATGAAACAAAAACCACTCTTCATTGGCTCGACTCCAATCGAATTAGACTAGCAATTCGTCGAAAATGATCAAAAACCACTGTCAGGAAATAAAAAATCAATTTTCATTGGCTCGATTCCAATCGAATTGGACTAGCAATTCGCCAAAAAGGAGCAAACCCGAAGTTATCATGAAATCAAAAACCACTTTTCATTGGCTCGATTCCAATCGAATTAGACTAGTGATTCACCAAAAATGAACAAACCTGAAGTTATCAAGAAATCAAAACCACATGTCATTGGCTCAATTTTAATTGAATTAGACTAGCAATTCACCAAAAACGATCAAACCCAAAAATATCATGAAATAAAGACAACTTTTCATTGACTCGATTCCAATCGAATTAGACTAGGAATTTACCAAAAATGTTCAAACCCGAAGTCATCATTAAATCAAACACCACTTTTCATTGGCTCGATTCCAATTGAATTAGACTAGACAAACCCGAAGTTTTAGAATAGCAATTCGACAAAAATGAAGAAACCCAAAGTTATCGTGAAATCAAAATCCACTTTTCATTGGCTCGATTCCTAACGAATTAGACTATCATGTCACCAAAAACGAACAAGCGCGAAGTTATCATGAAATCAAAAACCACTTTTCATTGGCTCGATTCCAATCAAATTGGACTAAAAATTTGCCAAAAACAAACAAGCCCAAAGTTATCATGAAATTAAAAACCACATTTCATTGGCTCAATTCTTGTCTGAAGCTAGCATGAAATCAAAAATCACTTTTCGTATGCTTGATTCCAATTGAATTAGACGAGCAATTCGCCTAAAATGAACGAACCCAAAGTTATCATGAAATCAAAAACCACTTTTCC
>NW_019228989.1:0-3664 GCF_002742605.1 Olea europaea var. sylvestris
CGGCGCGATTTTTATTTCCGATCAATCAGTCAAATTTAAGCCCATTCCGACACCGTCGCGAAAAATGACGAAATTACCCCCGGCGCAATTTTTGTTTCCGATCAATCATCTAAATTTTAGTCGATTTCGACAACGTCGCGAAAAATAACGAAATTTCCCCCGGCGCGATTTTTGTTTCCGATCAATCAATCAAATTTAAGCCCATTACGACACCGTCGCGAAAAATAACGAAATTCCCCCCGGCGCGATTTTTGTTTCCGATCAATCTGTCAAATTTTTGCCCATTCCGACACCGTCGCGAAAAATGACGAATTTTCCCCCGGCTCGATTTTTGTTTCCGGTCAATCAGTCAAATTTGAGCCCATTTCGACACCGTCGTGAAAAATGACGAAATTGCCCCCGGCGCTATTTTTGTTTCCGATTAACCTGTCAAATTTTAGCCCATTCCGACACCGTCGCGAAAAATAACGAAATTCCCCCCGGCGCGATTTTTGTTTCCGATCAATCTGTCAAATTTTAGCCGATTCCGACACCGTAGCGAAAAATGACGAAATTGCCTCCGGCGCGATTTTTGTTTCCGATTAATCTGTCAAATTTTAAACGATTCCGACACCGTCGCAAAAAATGACGAAATTGCCCCCGGCGAGATTTTTGTTTCCGATCAATCTGTCAAATTTTTGCTAATTCCCACACCGTCGCGAAAAATGATGAAATTGCCCCCGGCGCGATTTTTGTTTCCAAACAATCAGTCAAATTTTAGCCCATTCCGACACCGTCGTGAAAAATAACGAAATTGCCCCTTGCGCGATTTTTGTTTCCAATCAGCCTTTCAAATTTTAGCCCATTCCAACACCGTCATGAAAAATGACGAAATTGCCCCCGGCGCGATTTTTGTTTCCGATCAATCTGTCAAATTTTAGCCCATTCCGACACCGTCGCAAAAATGACGAAATTGCCCCTTGCGCGATTATTGTCTCTGATCAACCTATCAAATTTTAGCCCATTCCGACACCGTCGCGAAAAATGACGAAATTGCCCCCGCGCGATTTTTGTTTCCGATGAATCTGTCAAATTTTTGCCCATTCCGACACCGTCGCGAAAAATGACGAAATTGCCCACGACGCGATTTTTGTTTCTGATCAATCAGTCAAATTTGAGCCCATTAAGAAACCGTGGCGAAAAATGACAAAATTACCTCCGGCACTATTTTTGTTTCCGATTAATCTGTCAAATTTGAGCCGATTCCGACACCGTGGCGAAAAATGACGAAATTGCCCCCGTCACGATTTTTGTTTCCGATCAATCAGTCAAATTTTTGCCAATTCCGACACCGTTGCGAAAAATGATGAAATTTCCCCCGGCGCGATTTTTATTTCCGATCGATCATTCAAATTTAAGTCGATTCCGACACCGTCACGAAAAATTTAGAAATTGCCCTCGGCGCGATTTTTGTTTCCGATCAATCTGTCAAATTTTAAAAGATTCCGACACCGTCGCAGAAAATGACGAAATTGCCCCCGGCGCGATTTTTGTTTCCGATTAATCTGTCAAATTTTAGCCGATTTCGACACCGTCGCGAAAAATGACGAAATTACCCCAGCGCGATTTTTGTTTCCGATCAATCTGTCAAATTTTTGCCCATTCCAACACCGTAGCGAAAAACGACGAAAATGCCCCCGGCGCGATTTTGGTTTCCCATCAATCTGTCAAATTTTTCCCCATTCCGATACCATCGCGAAAAATGACGAATTTACCCCCGGCACGATTTTTGTTTCCGTTCAATCAGTCAAATTTGAGCCCATTTCGACACCGTCGTGAAAAATGACGAAATTGCCCCCGGCGCTATTTTTGTTTCCGATTAACCTGTCAAATTTTAGCCCATTCCGACACCGTCGCGAAAAATGACGAAATTGCCCCCGGCGCGATTTTTGTTTCAGATCAATCAGTCAAATTTTAGCCGATTCCGACACCGTCGTGAAATATTACGAAATTGCCCCCAGCGCGATTTTTGTTTCCGATCAATCAGTCAAATTTTAGCCGATTTCGACACCGTCGCGAAAAATGACGAAATTGCCCCCGACGCGATTTTTGTTTCCGATCAATCTGTCAAATTTTTGACCATTCCGACACCGTCTCGAAAAATGACGAAATTGCCCCCGTCACGATTTTTGTTTCCCATCAATCAGTCAAATTTTAGCCCATTCCGACACCGTTGCGAAAAATGAGGAATTTTCCCCGGCGCGATTTTTGCTTCCGATCAATAAGTAAAATTTAAGCCGATTCCGACACCGTCGCGAAAAATTTTGAAATTGCCCCCGGCTCGATTTTTCTTTCCGATCAATCTGTCAAATTTTAAAAAATTTCGACACCGTCGCAAAAAATGACGAAATTGCCCCCGGCGAGATTTTTGTTTCCGATCAATCTGTCAAATTGTTGCACATTCCCACACCGTCGCGAAAAATGACGAGATTGCCCCCGCCGCGATTTTTGTTTAAGATTAATCTGTCAAATTTTAGCCGATTCCGACACCGTCGCGGAAAATTACGAAATTGCCCCCTGCGCGATTTTTGTTTCCGATCAATCTGTCAAATTTTTGCCCATTCCGACATCGTTGCGAAAAAAGATGAAATTGCCCCCGACGCTATTTTTATTTCCGATCAATCTGTCAAATTTAAGCCGATTCCGACACCGTCGCGAAAAATGACGAAATTGCCCCAGGCGCGATTTTTGTTTCCGATCAATCAGTCAAATTTTAGCCGATTCCGACACCGTCGCGAAAAATGACGAAATTGCCCCCGGTGCGATTTTTGTTTCCGATCAATCAGTCGAATTATAGCCGATTCCGACACCGAATTACGAAATTGCCCCCGGGGCGATTTTTATTTCCGATCAATCAGTCAAATTTTAGCCGATTCCGACATCGTCGAGAAAAATGACGAAATTGCCCCCGGCGCGATTTTTGTTTCCGATCAATCAGTCAAATGATAGCCGATTCCGACACCGTCGCGAAATATGACGAAATTGCCCCCGGCGCGATTTTTGTTTCCGATCAATCAGTCAAATGATAGCCGATTCCGACACCGTCGCGAAATATGACGAAATTGCCCCCGGCGCGATTTTTGTTTCCGATCAATCAGTCAAATGATAGCCGATTCCGACACCGTCGCGAAATATGACGAAATTGCCCCCGGCGCGATTTTTGTTTCCGATCAATCAGTCAAATGATAGCCGATTCCGACACCGTCGCGAAAAATGACGAAATTGCCCCCGGCGCGATTTTTGTTTCCGATCAATCGGTCAAATTTTATCCGATTTCGACACCGTCGGGAAAAATGACGAAATTGCCCCCGGCGCGATTTTTGTTTTCGATCAATCAGTCAAATGATAGCCGATTCCGACACCGAATTACGAAATTGCCCCCGGGGCGATTTTTATTTCCGATCAATCAGTCAAATTTTAGGCGATTCCGACACCGTCGCGAAAAATGACGAAATTGCCCCCGGCGCAATTTTTGTTTCCGATCAATCATTCCAATTCTAGCCGATTCCAACACCGTCGCGTAAAATGACGATATTGCCCCCGACGCGATTTTTGTTTCCGATCAATCGGTCAAATTTTAGCCGATTTCGACACCGTCGCGAAAAATGACGAAATTGCCCCCGGC
>NW_019228990.1:0-3664 GCF_002742605.1 Olea europaea var. sylvestris
TTTCATGATAACTTCAAGTTTGTTCGTTTTTACGAATTGCTAGTCCAATTCGATTGGAATCGAGGCAATGAAAAGTTTTTTTTTGATTTAATGATAACTTTGGGTTTGTTCGTTTTTAGCGAATTGCTAGTCTAACTTGATTAGAATTGACCCAATGAAAAGTGGTTTTTCATTTCATGATAACTTCGGTTTGTTCATTTTTGGCGAGTTGCTAGCCTAATTCGATTGGAATCGAGCCAATGAAAAGTTGTTTTTAATTTCATGATAACTTTGGATTTGTTCACTTTTGGCCAATTGCTAGTCTTATTCGATTGGAATCAAGCTAATGAAAAGTGGTTTTTGATTTCATGGTCACTTCCTGTTTGTTCATTTTTGGCGAATTGCTAGTCTAATTCGATTGGAATCGAGCCGTGAAAAGTGGTTTTTGATTTCATGACAACTTGGGGTTTGATTGTTTTTGGCGGATTTCTAGTCTAATTCAATTGGAATCAAACCAATGAAAAGTGGTGTTTGATTCCATGATCACTTCGGGTTTGTTCATTTTTGGGGAATTGCTGGTCTAATTCGATTGGAATCGAGCCGTGAAAAGTGGTTTTTGATTCCATGATAACATCGGGTTTGTTCGTCCTTGGCAAATTGGTAGTCTAATTCGATTGGAATCAAGGCAATGAAAAGTTGTTTTTGATTTCATGATAACTTCGAGTTTGTTCGTTTTTGGCGAATTACCAGTCCAACTCGACTTGAATCGAGGCAATGAAAAGTGATTTTTGATTTCATGATAACTTCGAGTTTGTTCGTTTTTGGCGAATTACCAGTCCAACTCGACTTGAATCGAGGCAATGAAAAGTGATTTTTGATTTCATGATAACTTCGAGTTTGTTCGTTTTTGGCGAATTACCAGTCCAACTCGACTTGAATCGAGGCAATGAAAAGTGATTTTTGATTTCATGATAACTTCGAGTTTGTTCGTTTTTGGCGAATTACCAGTCCAACTCGACTTGAATCGAGGCAATGAAAAGTGATTTTTGATTTCATGATAACTTCGAGTTTGTTCGTTTTTGGCGAATTACCAGTCCAACTCGACTTGAATCGAGGCAATGAAAAGTGATTTTTGATTTCATGATAACTTCGAGTTTGTTCGTTTTTGGCGAATTACCAGTCCAACTCGACTTGAATCGAGGCAATGAAAAGTGATTTTTGATTTCATGATAACTTCGAGTTTGTTCGTTTTTGGCGAATTACCAGTCCAACTCGACTTGAATCGAGGCAATGAAAAGTGATTTTTGATTTCATGATAACTTCGAGTTTGTTCGTTTTTGGCGAATTACCAGTCCAACTCGACTTGAATCGAGGCAATGAAAAGTGATTTTTGATTTCATGATAACTTCGAGTTTGTTCGTTTTTGGCGAATTACCAGTCCAACTCGACTTGAATCGAGGCAATGAAAAGTGATTTTTGATTTCATGATAACTTCGAGTTTGTTCGTTTTTGGCGAATTACCAGTCCAACTCGACTTGAATCGAGGCAATGAAAAGTGATTTTTGATTTCATGATAACTTCGAGTTTGTTCGTTTTTGGCGAATTACCAGTCCAACTCGACTTGAATCGAGGCAATGAAAAGTGATTTTTGATTTCATGATAACTTCGAGTTTGTTCGTTTTTGGCGAATTACCAGTCCAACTCGACTTGAATCGAGGCAATGAAAAGTGATTTTTGATTTCATGATAACTTCGGGTTTGTTCTTTTTTGGTGAATTGCTAGTCTAATTCGATTGGAATCGTGCCTATGACAAGTGATTTTTGATTTCATGATAACTTCGGGTTTGTTCGTTTTTGGCGAATTACCAGTCCAACTCGACTTGAATCGAGGCAATGAAAAGTGATTTTTGATTTCATGATAACTTCGGGTGTTTTCGTCCTTGACAAATTGCTCATCTAATTCGATTGGAATTAAGCTAATGAAAAGTGGTTTTCGATTTCATGATAACTTTGGGTTTGTTCATTTGGCGAATTGCTAGTCTAATTCGATTGAAATCCAGCCAACGAAAAGTGGTTTTGGATTTCATGCAAACTTTGGGTTTTTTCATTTTTGGAGAATTGCTAGTCTAATTCGATTGGAATCAAGCCAATGAAATGTGGTTTTTGATTTCATGATAAGTTCGGGTTTGTTCATTTTTGGTGAATTGCTGGTTTAATTCGATTGGAATTGAGCAAATGTAAAGTGATTTTTGATTTCTTGATAACTTCGGGTTTGTTCATTTTTGGTGAATTGTTAGTCAAACTCGATTGCAATCGAGCCAATGAAAAGTGGTTTTTGATTTCATGACAACTTCGGGTTTGTTTGTTTTTAGCGAATTGCTAGTCTAATTCGATTGAAATCCAGCCAATGAAAAGTGGTTTTTGATTTCATGCAAACTTCAGGTTTGTTCATTTTTGGAGAATTTCTAGTCTAATTCGATTGGAGTCGAGCTAATGAAATGTGGTTTTTGATTTCATGATAAGTTCATGTTTGTTCATTTTTGGTGAATTGCTATTCTAATTCGATTGGAATCGAGCAAATGTAAAGTGGTTTTTGATTTCATGATAACTTTGAGTTTGTTCATTTTTGGCGAATTGCTAGTCAATTGCAATTGCAATCGAGCCAATGAAAAGTGGTTTTTGATTTCATGACAACTTCGGGTTTGTTTGTTTTTAGCGAATTGCTAGTCTAATTTGATTGGAATCGAGCCAATGAAAAGTGGTTTTTGATTTCATGATAACTTCGTGTTTTTTCATTTTTGGCGAACTAGTCAATTCGATTGGAAACGAACCAATGAAAAGTTGTTTTTGATTTTTTGATAGCTTCGGGTTAATTCGTTTTTGGCGAATTGCTATTCTAATTCGATTGGAATAGAGCTAATGAAAAGTGACTTTTGATTTCATGATAACTTTGGGTTTGTTCGTTTTTTGCGACTTGCTTTTCTAATTCGATTGGAATTGAGCCAATGAAAAGTGCGTTTTGATTTCATGATAACTTCGGTTTTGTTCATTTTTGGCGAATTGCTCGTCTAATTCGATTGGAATCGAGCCAACGAAAAGTAGCTAGTGATTTCATGATAACTTTGGGTTTGTTCATTTTTGCAAATTGCTAGTCTAATTCGATTAGAATCAAGCCAATGAAAAGTGGTCTTTGATTTCATGGTCACATCCGATTTATTCATTTTTGGCGAATTAATACTTTAATTCAATTGGAATCGATCCAATGAAAAGTAATTTTTGACTTCATGATAACTTCGATTTTGTTAGCTTTTAGCGAATTGCAAGTCTAACTCGATTGGAATCGAGCCAATAAATAGTGGTTCTTGATTTCATGATAACTTTGGATTTGTTCATTTTTGGCGAATCGCTACTCTAATTCGATTGGAATTGAGCCAATGTAAAGTGATTTTTGATTTCATAATAACTTCGGGTTTGTTCGTTTTTGGCTTATTGCTAGTCTAACTCGACTGGAATCGAGCCAATGAAAAGTGGTTTTTGATTTCATGATAACTTTGGGTTTGCTCTTTTTTAGGAAATTGCTAGTGTAATTCGATTAGAATCGACCCAATGTAAAGTGATTTTTGATTTCATGATTACTTCGAGTTTGTTCTTTTTTTGGCGAATTGCTAGTCAAACTCGATTGGAAT
>NW_019228991.1:0-3663 GCF_002742605.1 Olea europaea var. sylvestris
TTAAAAAAAAAAAAAAAAGGTTGAACCCCAATCTTGAGGGCCCCCACCGCCCCTAGAGCTTTGTGAGGGAGGTAAATCTCAGAGTGTGCTCCAACAGGCCAGGAAACAAGAGCCCCCACTTTACTTAAAAAAGGTTGAACCCCAACCTTGAAAGCTCCCCCCGCCCCGCCCCTCCCCTAGAGTTTTGTGAAGGAGGTAAATTGCGGGATGTGCCCCAGTAAGCCAAGGAACAAGAGCTGCCTGTACACTGCGCCTACAAGGAGTCCAATTTCATGTCTCCGGAATCGAACTCCCACACTGCGACTGCCAGCAAGACGTGAGATAACCCCACTTTACTTAGTTAGGGAGAGGGTGGTTTAGGTGTTTTCAAAATAATTGGTAGAAGCCAAAACGTAAAGAGGTTGTAGAGAACTCATTTCATTCAAGCAGAAATTGATGATTGGTTTTTGGAGAGCCAAGGCCTATCGAATGCCTTGGAATTTGTAGTTCATTTTCATTTAATTCAGTTCAATATAACAAATAGACATACAAATACAATTTGTCTTGTTATTGAATATTAATTTCCATGTATGCAATTTAATCTGGATCCCATAAGAATCCATAAGAAGTTTCTCAATATCGTTCACAAAACAATGAGCTTTTGTTTAAAAAATTGCTTGCTGAAGAAACTTGTTCGAACTTTAGGTATTTCAAGCTGATAAAGTTTCTCATCACTGAGATAACCAGAGATTGTGATGGTACCGCCAAAATATGGTCTTCATAGGTCTTGGAGTCTCGGTTTCCATGGATAGGTTGATAACGTATCAACTTATTTAAATGTTTCATATTTTCTTTTTGATTTGATATGTGAGATTTGCCTTAATAAAATTCATTCACCTGTTTTAACATTTTCCTTTTACACTTGTGATCCTGATAGACTCATTTGATGACATTATACTTGATCTACGTCTGATTATTGCTTTTTGTTGTTGGTATCTATCAGAAGAACACTATTTGCATGTTGCAGTAGTATTAAATTTTAAGGCATGAAATTGTATCAATTATGATCAATTATTTAACTTATTTCGCTTCTCGACTAGGAGAATATGTTGGTCTGACAGGTGCCAGGTTGGCTGGTGCTGAGATGCTTGCATGCGGTCTAGCAACTCACTTTGTTCTGTCAGAGGTATGATCCTAAGCTCCCGGGATTAACATGCTGCAACTATTATTGGCATGAATTTACGAAACACAACTTTTCTTGATTCCGCTCATAAGAATTCTTATAGGTTCGAAGTTTTATATGTCTAGCATGGTTTGTTGTCAAAATAGAGTTCTATGTTCTAAGAGAATTCATTATGGACTTAGATATTCTTGTTGTCATTTTTTCATATTGTTTTTAGGGCACTTTCCGGTGGTCCGGAACTAAAACTTTATTTTTGTACCTGATCTAGGACCTATTTTCATTAGTTTGTCGAAAAGTGGGAACAATCCTTTAAGATTGCTTAGATATTAGCTAAAAATTGGAAGCTTCAATTGTTTGTTGTATTATTGTAAATTTGTTGTTTATGGAGCCACAGCTAAATTTCGCTATTTTTTTTTTAGCTGTGATGAGAAGGAAAACAAAATTGATATTTTCGGTTGAAATGTCCTAAGCTACACTGGAAGATTCTCCCATACTCCCCCTCAATCATGTAAGAAGATGTTTATCGTTCTCAGCTTGCTTTTAATGACGTCAAACGAGTGATTTGAAAGTCTCTTAGTCAATATTTCTGTCGCCTAACTTTCTGTAGATATGTAGGGAATGCATATTAGACCAATAGTGCTTAGAGGTGGATTCCCAGGCCGGATCCTAGGTGATAAAGGGCTTTATGATGTTTCTCAGGGAAAAGTGGTTGCACCTCACTACATTAGCTGCTCTACCATATCAGATCCAGTGGTCTTGTGTTCGATTCTCTTGAGGGAATAATGATGTGGAACATCACTTGAATATGAGAGTGTGCCTATTTCGTAAGGGATTCTTCGACGTAAGGTCCATACGAATAGTCTTTGGGATGGACTCTCAGGCGTGATCCTGTGTGATGAAGGGTTTGATTGCAGCTCTTGTTCCAGCTATAGCTTTTGGGAAAAGTGGGTGAATCTCCCTACATTATAGCTCCTTAGGATTGAACTTGAATTACTTTCTACACCCAAAAGATAAGCTACGGAGGGTTTAGTTATAGTATGTAACAATAACATCAACTTCTCCTCTGGGCACTTGTGTATTTATCTGTCAACCTATGCATATTCTTTCCGTACATCAAACTTATGACTTGGGCCAATGGGGATGTCATCTGGTCTATACACCATAGCATTCAGTTTCCATGAGGAGGTATAGTATATCCTTCTGCTATGAGATTACTATTCCATCTTTTGTGTGAGCAATCTCAATCCTTATTCCAATCTTCCAAGGTACTTAAATTTTAACTCCTTTTGCAAGTTGCTCCTTTAGTTTTCCTATTTCCTCCAAGTCATCTCCTGTTACAACAATGTCATCCTCATAGAGCATGAGGATCTTAAACTCTTTCGTGGGGGTTTTCCTTCACTGTGGTTATGCTCCAAAAAAACCCCAGACCATGCCGTAGGTGTTTGTTCGAGAATTGTAGAGATTTTTTATGTTTGTATACTTTATTCATTCAAAATTCGTCAACAATGTCATAGTTTCATACGAAACTTGATACAATGCTTGAGATGTAGGAATTCATGATCCCATTCCCAGATCTTGTGGCTTAAAAGGCCCCAGGATGACTTAGGTTGTTTAGGGGCTTCAGGTTTAAGTGATATGTTTGTTATTGTTGGTCATTGAAAGGATACAAACTCCTTTAGCAACTTTTCCACCTATCAATTTTTGAATCTCTTTGTTCAGTTGTTCCTTCTCCTTTTCCTTAGCACCACCAGAAAAAGCTAAAGGCTCTCGTTCGGGAGCCGGCCTTAACTCCCCCAATAATGTCTTTCCTTTGTTTAAAGAAAGTCCTCTCTGAGCTAGAAAAAAAGTCAGTATTTGTCCAACATGATCTTTTCCCTTGGTACGAGGATTCTTCTATGAAGGAATGCACCAACCTAACACCACTAGAGCGTTAGATGTTGAAAACCTTTGTTTTCCTAATGTCTTTCTAACAACCTGCCAGTAAAGAAAACCATGCTGGCAAAGGAAAATATACTCCATTACTAATTAGGACCTTGTTCATCAAGTAGAGGGTGGAATGTGATTCACTCCGGGTTGGTCAAGGTCTCCACTCAGACTACTCCAGATATCAATTCATTGTTGCTACATGTCCGATGTGGTACTTTTTGCTTTATTTCCGGCGGAGGGAATAAAGTTGCCCATGAGTTGTCATGTCATGTTTATGTTGAGTTTGATGATAGAGTCTTGAATGTATTTTTCTTTTTATTTCACCTGTAATTTGAGGCGATTTACATTAATAAAATACAATAGTTTGCTCTCAAAAAAAAAAAAAAGGGGAACTTCATTGTATGTATATTCCAGCTTAAAATGCTTCTTATAACCACGTTCTTTTAACTGAATACATTCAACAACATAAAAAGCACGTGAAAAAGGTATGTAGATTATCTATTAGGAAGTTCAAAGAAACACACATTAATCATACAAATTAACCCTTCCTGTACATGTATCCAGTTGAAAAATAT
>NW_019228992.1:0-3663 GCF_002742605.1 Olea europaea var. sylvestris
TACGGGCCCAAAACGGACACCGGGTGCAAAAGTTATGCTCAATTCTTCGTACGCCGACAATCCAAGGGTTCCAAATACGCAAGCGCTCACACTTTTGAAAAATGACCGAAATCCCTCATACGTCACGAGGAAGTGGTGAGCTCAATCCAAAACGGTCGCTACATATCCAAAAAGTATTTACGGGCCCAAAACGGACATCGAGTGCAAAAGTTACGCTCAATTCTTCGTACGCTGACAATCCAAACGTTCCAAAAATGCAAGTGCTCACACTTTTGAAAAATGGCCGTAATCCCTCTTACGTCACGACGAAGTTGTGAGTTCAATCCAAAACGGTTGCTACATTTCCAAAAAGTACTTACGGGCCCAAAACGGACACCGGGTGGAGAAGTTGCGCTCAATTCTTCGTACGCCGACAATCCAAGCGTTCCATATATGCAAGTGCTCCTTCTTTCGAAAAATGGCCGAAATCCCTCATACGTCACGATGAAGTGGTGAGTTCAATCCAAAACGATCGCTACATTTCCAATAAGGACTTATGGGCCCAAAACGGACACCGGGTGGAGAAGTTGCGCTCAATTCTTCGTACGCCGACAATCCAAGCGTTCCATATATGCAAGTGCTCCTTCTTTCGAAAAATGGCCGAAATCCCTCATACGTCACGATGAAGTGGTGAGTTCAATCCAAAACGATCGCTACATTTCCAATAAGGACTTATGGGCCCAAAACGGACACCGGGTGGAGAAGTTGCGCTCAATTCTTCGTACGCCGACAATCCAAGCGTTCCATATATGCAAGTGCTCATTCTTTCGAAAAATGGCCGAAATACCTCTTACGGCACGATGAAGTTGTGAGTTAAATCCAAAACGATCGCTACATTTCCAATAAGGACTTACAGGCCCAAAACGGAAACCGGGTTCAAAAGTTGTGCTCAATTCTTTGTACGCCGACGATCCAAACGTTCCAAATATGCAAGTGCTCACAATTTCCAAAAAGTACTTACGGGCCCAAAACGGACACCGGGTGGAGAAGTTGCGCTCAATTCTTCGTACGCCGACAATCCAAGCGTTCCAAATATGCAAGTGCTCATTCTTTCGAAAAATGGCTGAAAACCCTCATACATCACGACGAAGTGGTAAGTTCAATCCAAAACGATCGCTACATTTCCAATAAGGACTTACAGGCCCAAAACGGAAACCGGGTTCAAAAGTTGTGCTCAATTCTTTGTACGCCGACGATCCAAACGTTCCAAATATGCAAGTGCTCATTCTTTCGAAAAATGGCTGAAAACCCTCATACATCACGACGAAGTGGTAAGTTCAATCCAAAACGATCGCTACATTTCCAATAAGGACTTATGGGCCCAAAACGGACACCGGGTGGAGAAGTTGCGCTCAATTCTTCGTACGTCAGCAATCCAGGCGTTCCAAATATGCAAGTGCTCATTCTTTCGAAAAATGGCCGAAATCCCTCGTACGTCACAAAGAATTTGTGAGTTCAATCCAAAACGGTCGCTACATTTCCAAAAAGTACTTATGGTCCCAAAACGGACGCCGTGTGCAAAAGTTACGCTCAATTCTTCGTACGCCACCAATCCAAGCATTCCAAATATGCAAGTGCTCATTCGTTCGAAAAATGGCCGAAATACCTCTTACGTCACGATGAAGTTGTGAGTTAAATCCAAAATGGTCGCTACATTTCCAAAAAGGACTTACGGGCCCAAAACGAACACCGGATGCAAAAGTTATGCTCAATTCTTTGTACACCGACAATCCAAGCGTTCCAAATATGCAAGTACTCACACTTTCGAAAAATGTCCGAAATCCCTCATACGTCACGATGAAGTGGTGAGTTCAATCCAAAATGGTCGCTACATTTCCAAAAAGTACTTACGGGCCCAAAACGGACACCGTGTTCAAAAGTTACGCTCAATTCTTCGTACGCCGACAATCTAAACGTTCAAAATATGCGAGTGCTCATTCTTTCAAAAAATGGCCGAAATCCTTCATACGTTACGATGAAGTTGTGAGTTCAATCCAAAACAGTCGCTACATTTCCAACAAGGACTTACGGGCCCAAAACGGACTCCGAGTGCAAAAGTTACGCTCGATTCTTCGTACGCTGACAATCCAAGCGTTCCAAATATGGAAGTGCTCGCACATTCGAAAAATGACCGAAATCCCTCATACGTCACGACGAAGTGGTGAGTTCAATCAAAAATGGTCGCTACATTTCCAAAAAGGACTTACGGGCCCAAAATGGACACTGGGTGCAAAAGTTACGCTCAATTCTTTGTACGCCGACAATCCAAGCGTTCCAAATATGCAAGTGCTCACACTTTCGAAAAATGTCCAAAATCCCTCATACGTCACGATGAAGTGGTGAGTTCAATCCAAAATGGTCGCTACATTTCGAAAAAGTACTTACGGGCCCAAAACGGACACCTTGTTCAAAAGTTACGCTCAATTCTTCGTACGCCGACAATCTAAACGTTCAAAATATGCGAGTGCTCATTCTTTCGAAAAATGGCCGAAATCCCTCTTATGTCACGATGAAATTGTGAGTTAAATCCAAAACGGTCGCTACATTTCCAAAAAGGACTTACGGGCCCAAAAAGGATACCGTGTGCAAAAGTTACGCTCAATTCTTCGTACGCCGACAATCCAAGCGTTCCAAATATGCAAGTGCTCACACTTTCGAAAAATGACCGAAATCCCTCATACGTCACGAGGAAGTGGTGAGTTCAGTCCAAAACGGTCGCGACATTTCCAAAAAGTGCTTATGGTCCCAAAACGGACACCGTGTGCAAAAGTTGCGCTCAATTCTTCGTACGTCGACAATCCAAGCGTTCCAAACAAGCAAGTGCTCATTCTTTCAAAAAATGGCCGAAATCCCTCGCACGTCACGATGAAGTAGTGAGTTCAATCCAAAATGATCGCTACATTACCAAAAAGTACTTACGGACCCAAAATGGACACCGTGTACAAAAGTTACGCTCAATTCTTCGTGCGCCGACAATCCAAGCGTTCGAAATATGCAAGTGCTCATTCTTTCGAAAAATGGACAAAATCCCTCATACGTCACGATGAAGTGGTGAGTTCAATCAAAAATGGTCGCTACATTTCCAAAAAGTACTTACAGGCCCAAAATGGACACCGGGTACAAAAGTTACGATCAATTCTTCGTACGCCGACAATCCAAGCGTTCCAAATATGCAAGTGCTCATTTTTTCGAAAAAGGATCGAAATCCCTCTTACTCCACGGTGAAGTTGTGAGTTCAATCCAAAACGATCGCTACATTTCCAAAAAGGACTTACGGGCCCAAAATGGACACCGGGTGCAAAAGTTACGCTCAATTCTTCGTACGCTGACAATCCAAGCGTTCCAAATTTGCAAGTGCTCAAACTTTCGAAAAATGGCTGAAATCCCTCATACGTCACGACGAAGTGGTGAGTTCAATACAAAACGATCGCTACATTTCCAAAAAGTACTTACGGGCCCAAAACGGACATCGTGTGCAAAATTTACGCTCAATTCTTCGTACACTGACGATCCAAACGTTCCAAATATGCAAGTGCTCACACTTTTGAAAAATGGTCGAAATCCCTCTTACGTCACGACGAACTTGTGAGTTCAATCCAAAACGGTCGCTACATTTCCAAAAAG
>NW_019228993.1:0-3662 GCF_002742605.1 Olea europaea var. sylvestris
AAAGAGGCACAACTTTTAGAAAGAGTCTAGGGTTCAAATGACCGTAAAGTATGAGAGGAGAAATCCTTTTAATATGCATCCAATGACAATGATGCATTCTTGATTAATCAATAGTGGATTATCAATATGGTACAAGAATGTGTTGTTCCAATTATATTACACAAGTGAAATGCGAATATAGTCCAAGGCCCGTGTATCACCTTTAGTAATCTCCACTTTGGTACAAGTTTTTCGAGAAAATAAGAAGTAGCCCTAGTGCATGAGACTACATTACACTTCTGAGTAGAATGATCATTTTTTTTTTGGTAATTCATGTGTTCGAACTTCGCCTGATTAGTTTTGAGAAGTGGCGGCCTTCCACTTGGTTTACTATTTGGGTAATTCGGATGCAATTACAGCTTATACACACTTGTGCCGAATAATCGGAAAGTGACTCTCCTCCCTGTAGATCCCCCTTTACGACGTGCGGATGTGATCCCCTAAAAGGGCGACAGAGTGCCCCATAACTTTTGTCTCCACATGATATCTGATTTTTAACATAAATGTTGTCTTCCAACTATCACGGAGATTTGAACATCCGATGCTCCGTTTAGAACTCTCCTGCTTTATCATTGCAAATGTGTTGCAAATGTACCCATCAAAAATCTTGTTACACTCTTGAATAGCAAAGAGAATGGTGGAATTGAAGCATGGATGCATTTGGATGAAAAAGACATGTCTTACTTTGAACAAGACGAGGATCTAAAAATGTTTACAACTTCGTTAGGTTAAGAAATTAAGGCCAAATGAGCCATTACTTAGCAACTATTATCAAATAATCATGTGTCCTTTTTTTTTTTTTTAAAATTAGTTCAACTTTTGTTCAAATATCAATGAAATATGTTCAATATTTTTGTGGTGGGAGTTGCTGGCTATGGATTTATCGAAAGTGTAGATGAAGTTTGAGTTTTGCTAAGTGTATTAGTTCATTTATATTTGGGGTTTTTTGGTTTTTTGTTATTTTGTTTTTTTTTTTTTTGGGGGGGTTCCATTTTGCTTGAAGGTATTGGGTAAAAAAATTCCGCTCTCAAAATGTAGGCCAATGTTTTGAATGAATATGAAATGTGAATGTTGGAAAATATCTGCAATTTTTTGAAACCTTTAATATATTTTGACAGCTCGAAACGTTGGAGGTACAATTTGAAATGTCAAAATTTTGTAGAATTATAGAATTTCGACAACATAATTGTAGAATCCTTGTTAATATGTTGATTGTATGTAGAATTATAGATTTTTTTATTATTTTTTTTTCATGTAATTGTAGAATTGCTTTTCACTTATCGAAGTTTTTTGCAATTATCAACTTCCTTTTGGGTTATCGAAATCCTTTCGTAAATGTCGAATTCCTTCGGAACTATTGAATTCTTATGAAAATGTCGAAGTGCCTATATGTTTAGTTAATTCAAATGTCGAAAGTGTTTACAAACTGAATTATTGTACAATTTAGAATTAGACTTTGCATATTTCTTGGTTTTTGTTGGTCGACATTAATTATAACAAATTATGTACGAGCTATAGGAAGGCAAGATATTTGCAAGTTAAGTTACACAAATTAGCTCCGTCACCCTGTTAGACGATGTCACGCTAGGGATGGCAACGGGGCGGCACGCCCACACCCCTTCCGGTCTAAGTTGCCCCGTTTATTGTCCTGTTTAATTTTTTATTATTTTTTTTACATTTTAAAAGTTTCGAGCTATGTTTTTATTAGAGAATAAAATACAAATTCAAAATGAGTTTTTAACGGGTGAATTTTTTAGAAATAAAATTATTTTTAATTTTTTCCTTCACGGGGGGGTTTCAGGGCAGGGCATCCTCGCCTTTCCCCCACCCAGAGCCGGGGCACCCCGCCTCACCAACTCATTCGAGACAGATTTTTTTTCCATCACTATGACATAGCACTTTTTAAAATACTCCTGATGCCTTAATTTGCGTAAGTTGACTTGGCCCCACACTTCTGAGTGCCTATTGACCTCCTCATTTGCTTTAATCATAAAATCAACATTAGGACAAACAATAAAGTGAGAGGATTTCATGATAATTCTAACTTCATTAAATTCCAATGCTTCATTTGGTTCCAATGGGACTAATTCTTCGTTCTCTACATACTCTTTTTCATTAGTTATTATTTTCTTGGATGGATAACCAATCATCTATTCAAAGTCTTGAACAATTACGCAATGAAGTCTTCATGGGGCATCTCCCTTTTTTTGTTGATGGTTAGTTGATTTGCCACTATTATTTCGACTTATGATCTGGTTACAACTCGTTCTTCCACAAAGGAATCCCTTAGAACTTGAACACAAAACCTTCAATATTTGATCGATCAGATGAAATCAACTATTATTGTATTCTCAACTCTTTCTACCTCACAAGTTTTAGAAAGAGTCTAGGGTTCAAATGACCTTAAAGTATGAGAGGAGAAATCCTTTTAATGTGCATCAAACGACAATGATGCGTTCTTGATTAACCAACAATGGATTATCAATATGGTACAAGAATGTGTTGTTCTAATTACATTGCACAAGTGAAATGCGAATATAGTCCAAAGTCCTTGTATCATCTTTATTAATCTCCACCTTGGTACAAGTCTTTCAGAAAATAAGAAGTAGCCCTAGTGCATGAGACTAAGTTACATTCTGAGTAGAATGATCATTTTTTATTATTTTTTTTTGGTGACTCATATGTCCAAAATTTTCCAGACTAATTCTGAGGAGTGATGGCCTTCTACTTGATTCACTATATGGGCAATTCGGGTACGGTCACAGCTTATACACACTTGCGTCGAACAATCGGGAAGCGACTCTCCTTCCTTTAGATCCCCCTTTACGACGTACGAATGGGATCCCCTGAAAAGGCGACAGAGTGCACCATAACTTTTGTCTTCACAAGACATTTGTTTTCCAACATAAATATTGTCTTCCAACTGTTACGAGGATTCGGACTTCTGATGCTTCATTTAGAACTCTCCTGCTTTACCATTGGACCATGCCCATGGGGACAAATGACCTTTTTTATTGAATGCAAAGTCACTTATCAAAGGAATTGAAGTCACTTTAGATTGAGACATCTAAAATTTGGTTAGATATAAGAAGTTTATTGAAAGGAAAGCACACACCGTTCTCTACTTTTTATTATATCAATGCCAAGTATTCTTGTTGCATTATCTAAGTCCATACTATTAAAATCAATTTTCAGACTTCTTTCATTAGGACTAATAACATATCATCAGTATATAGCAACAAGTACACATGAACATGATTTTATTACTTGTTTTGAAATCTAAGCAATGATTGTAATTGATTCTATTGAAGCTAACAGATAAAATTTTTTTACCACTTAATTTGTTCCAGACCGTAAAAAATGTCCATCCTAATTGAGTAAAGATCTGTTATCCCAAATTTCCTGTTAACTTAGTTGTCCCTCGATAAGAATATTACAATTCACCAAATATATGCACATCATTCAAACCTTCAACTGGATTCTTAGCTTCTGCTAAAGAACAAAGATTAAGCATTAATGGCTACCTAATCATTATATACATGGAGCAAAGAACATTGTTTGTTCAGCTTCTTGCCAAGTAATCAAAAATTAGAAGAAAAGGTTAGTTATGTTACAATGTTTTG
>NW_019228994.1:0-3661 GCF_002742605.1 Olea europaea var. sylvestris
TGATTTTCAATCAGTACATTCCATTCTTTAAAAGTTACAAAAGTGTCAGATTTTGATTTCAATAAGAAAAATCTAAGTTTTTTCTTGAATAATCATCAGTGATAAGAAGATAATATCTGGATCCAGATACTGTAGGCACAGAGGTAGGTACCCATAAATCAGAATGTATGTATTCAAGGATATTTTGGGATTTATGCAACCCTGCCTCAAATGGTAGTCTAACTTGCTTTCCCGTAATGCAATGTTCATAAAAAGTTAATTTTTGAACACTATCTATTCCAAATACCCGTTGATGTGACAAAGTTTTTAAACCTTTTTCACCTAGATGACCAAGCCTTTTATGCTATAATTCTAATTTATTGAGATGTGTGACAAGATTCACAGCATTATTTGGTAGAATGATTTCAGCACCTATAACATAAATTCCATTGAGCTTAGGTGAGCTGACAATAAGTTCTTGATTTCTTGTTATATTTGTAGAACCATTCTTTATTTCAATTTGATAATTTTCATTATCAAGAACTCTAAGGGATATGAGTTTTCTTCAAAGTGCTGGCACATATCTAATATGTTTCAACAACATGTGATGACCATTTCCAAGTTTCAGCAGCACATTACCAATACCCTTGACTTGACATGACTCATCATTCCCAAGTTTCACAGTCCCTCCATCAAGACTAGAATAGTCAGTCAGAAAACTAATATTGGGTGTCATATGAAAGGACCATCCAGAGTCTAAGACCCAGCCCTGATTATAACTCTCTGTTATTGACACATAGGCAACTCCAATATTGGCTTCTACTTCTTTATAGTTAGGAGCAATAGCCAATGAAGCATTTTCAGTATTAGTCTCTTTCTTTTGGTCATTGGCCTTTTTAAAGCAATTCTTAATGAAATGCCTAGTTTTTCCACAATAAAAGCACTTCTTATTATTTGTCTTTCCTTTATTAGGTTTTTTGTCCTTTCCTTTGGTGTTACTCCATTTCTTTTTGACAAAATTTTTATCCTTGTTATAATTGGAATGACTAAAGTTGCTCACGCCTTTAACATGTGTTCTTTGTTTTGGTGACACACTCTCCACATTGAATACATCTTTGTGTTCAAATTTAAATTCCAGTTCTCTATTCAAAAGAGAACTGTGAATTATTTTAACAATAAGGTCACTCCTTCCATACTCTAGAGCATTTCTAATGTCTTTGTACTTATCTCCTAAGGCATTAAGTAGACCAACTACATTTTGCTCATCTGAGATTTTCTCACCACAGTTTATTAAGTCTTGAGTGATCCTATTAAATCTATCCATATTATCTTCTGTATCAAAATTAGGATCAAACTTAAAACTAAAAAATTGTCTCCAAAGAAAACATTTATTTGGTAAAGATTTAGTGAGATACTATTTTTCTAAGGCTGTCTACAATTCTACAGCAATTTTATTCTCTTCTACTTTCTTAATCACAAAATCAGATAATCCTGCATAGTACTCCAGGCCAATTCATCCTGTTCAATTTTTCTATTCTCAAACAGACCTTCTGGTCAAGATTCATCAATGGCCTTAGCACATTTTAACTGTAACGTAAGAGCCTTAATTTTTTGGCGCCAGAGACTAAAGTCTCCTTTGCCATCCCACATCTAGACATCTATCTTAGAAGTCACGGTGTGCAGCAATGTGAACAGTATATACGTACAAATATGAAATAGCCAGCAATATATCACAGTAATAAAATAAAGATCAATTATTCCAAAGATCACAATATTTATATGCAAGAATAATATATAAAGTTGCCAAGCGCACAATGGAGTTCGAGATTAGACTACACTTACACTCAGTAAGCTACCAAAGAGGTTAATGCATTACATATACCTCCAAGAAGGTCTGTCTTAATCAATCAGTAATTTCAGCCCTTTCCTGAATAAACGAATTTTGAGTATCAGTAAGTCAACAGTATATTCAACAGTATATGTACGAAGAAATTATTTTTGGAGTATCTCAAAGTCCTCACCGTAACCAAATACACATTAAAAATATTTTGAAAAGAATGAAGTTTCTTGAATCGAAGCCCTAGTCCCCTCAGATTCTAGAATTCTCATAAGGACCCCTAGACAAATGTAGATTTAGGGGAGATTCATAGAAACCCTAATCCCTTTTTTTAAAAAAATGATCGGTTACCAAAAAGACTTGCAAAAATTACAATTATTCTGAAATCGATATTCAGAAAACACCAAAGGACCCAACCAGTATTACAAGAACCACTTTAAAATAAAAATTAAGAACCTAAGGCAGAATGATAGATCTACACAGATCTTGTGTGTTCGAAAAAAAATGCAGAAACTCAAAAAGGCACAACATAAATCAGATTCTCTAAAACGCTCTGATACCATTGTAATACTTAGAAAAATTATTTGTGTTGTAGTTTATAAATTGAACGCAACAAGAAAAACATAACAAGATCAGAAAACACAAGATTTTTCGGCCTAAAAGCCCCGAGGTTTGCAACCGCTTCAAATGCCTAATCCCCGTTGAGCATTCGTTAGGATTAAGCTCAAAATCCTCTATATACTGTCCAAAATAGCCAAAGAGTTCGAGTTACATAGAACACACAGTTCCAGATTCTCAATCGCCACAAAACTTCTCACAGCATAATGAACTCACACAAGAGTTCATCTAATTTCTATTTCTCTCAATAAATCATACAAGATCTAAGAGAGAATAATAAAAAAATAGAGAAGATGAAAAACTCGAAGAATATGAAAGCTGCTCAAAAATAGTCTGAAACCCTAAAGCTTTCTCACGTTTCTTTTATATGAGAATGACAGATTTTTGGTCATCCAAGGGTCCATCACTTGCCACACATCATAAATTCAAAAGAAGTGTCATTTGATAACAGAAAAATGGCTTTCAGTTCTTTCAGTTCAAGAGCCGGTTTCAATATTCTAGAAATTTCTCCTTACTAGGCCTCCAAGCTTGGGCCATATATCTCAATCCATTTTTTATTAACTAGGCCACACATTACAGGCCCATATGAAGTGACATCTCTACTGGACTAGGCTGATACATGTCTTTTAAATATTTTAAGTGGAAATTATATAAATCCAGGTACTTAAAGATCACAGTTCAAAAGTTTGGGATGAAGTTCCATTGTGCACAAATCAGGTCCCTATATATTAAAACCCTAATTCATTTCATTTCATATTCCTCTCTCGCTCAAACACACCCTCGCCTCTCTCTCCCGTCTGTACCATTTCAACAATCATTTCCCGTTCTCGTCGCCCGCCGTCATCATCGGTCAGGAGCTCTGCGGCCAAATATCTCCACCCAATCCTCCAAACTCCAATAATTTTAGCAACGTCGCCAGGTGAAGAATCGCCGCCGAGAAGATGTGCTGCGCCATTGCTTTTCAGACCGAAGATGGCAACCGATTTTGCAGAACGTTGAACGGTAATTTGTTGCAAGAATCGTTACCAGTTGCGTTGCTGAACATTGAACGGTAAAAGTCGCAGATGTTGATGGTGTTGGTGGTGGACCGATGGTGGACGATGTTGATGGTGGTGCGGTGGATTTGGCGGTAGTGGCTAGTCTATGACGAGTTGGTGTGATCTGCTTGTGATGGTATGTGTGGTGGTGTTGCTGATACTGTGTACGGTACCTTCGGCAGTGTTGATG
>NW_019228995.1:0-3661 GCF_002742605.1 Olea europaea var. sylvestris
TTTCAACAACTCATTTTTCAAAAAAAACATTATTCATCTCGTTATAATGCCAAATAATGGGGGTTCAAACACACCCTTCATTAACGAATCATAATCTCCAACAAAATTATAATCACAAACAATTTCAATTTGAACAAAACAAATTATTTTGGACATATTAATTGTTAGTTTTTAAGGTTATAAAATAAATTACTATAATAAATCTAATTAACAAACATGGATTATATTTACTTTAATTAAAAAATCTATTATAGTTACGATATTTTATAGTTTATTTGTATTTATTATTTATTGATTTGTTAAGCCCCTGTTTGTTTCCCATTATTTATTTATTAAAATAAAAAATATAACAGTTATCTATCACATCAAGTCACCATATTTGAAAATCTATCTCTTGTGTGGAACCCGTAACGACTATATTTTTCATTTTCACTCTTATATTAATGTGGCTTAAACGGGGCCTTAATTTATCATCCGATTTGATATCGATTCAAACCCGATTCGACCCAATAAACCTCGACCCTACTCCTTTTCTGGTTTGATGCCTGGGTGGTCTTTAAAAGATTGATTATTCTGTATATCCGAATTGTGTAAGCCTATATAGCATGTAGAAATTGCATGTTAAGAAGTTTTCTTCTATATTCTATCTTATATTGAAATTTCGATATCCCGTAACTTTCTCACACTGCTTGAATTGGAAATACTTTGTGTATTATATAAGTTTGATAATGTGATCTTACTGTAAATATGACAACTGCACATGAGTTTGGAGTTGAAATTTGAAAGGTACTAGAGACTTTAGTTTCTAGCACCAAAACATGAAGGCTATGTTGTTATAATAGAGGTGTGATGCTGCTCTTGATGGGACATGGGGTCTTGAAATTAGTGTTTATAGGAGACAAGAATTAGATGAGGTTGCTTGGAGTTCTATCTTTTTCACTTATTTGATAGTGCGATAAGAAAGGTTGGGAAAACTACTATTGAAATCTTGTGAGCTAAGTTAGAATTACTTTACCTAACTAAGACAATGCCTAGCAATTTTTTTCTGCTTAGACAATTCTACAACTTCAGATATGATACCTCCTCTACCCTAGAAGAAAATATTGATAAGTTTACGAAACTAATTCAAGATTTGGCTAATTGTGATGAGAAAATATCTAATGATCAACAAGTTATTGCTTTACTAAATTCCTTAAGTGATAAATATAAGAATCTCAGGAATGCACTGGAATATAGGGGAGATGATCTTACCATACATAATTACTGCAGCACTAAGAAATGGAAAACTTGAACTGAAAACTAAATTTTAGGACTCTAAATTTGGTGAAAGGCTAAATGTGAAAGAGAAGCTAAAGCAGAACAAAAGAAATAATCATTGTAACTTTAACTCTCAAAAGAAAGGAATATCCTAAAATCTTAGATTTAGAGATAAAGGCAAGAATCAACTGAAATCTAAGAATCAAGTTAAAAATTTTTTACTATTGTGGGAAGACTGGATAATATATAAAAGATTACTTTAAAGAGATATCTGATATGAAAGATAAGTCCATTTCTGATGGATCTGAAGCTATTAACTACAATAATAAATCTGATATACAAGGAGTCGTCCTTGTTACGCAACTAAAAGAAACCCAAAAAAGTAGGTTCTTGATTCTAGTTGCTCTTTTCACACGTGCTCCATTAGAGAATGGTTCACTGGTTTTACTGATCTCAATGATGGTCAAGCTCAGAAGGGTAATGATATGACTTGTCAGATAAAAGGTACTGGAAATCTTAATCTTTTATGAAAAACAGCTGTACTCTTGAATTGTCTCAGAGCAGGTATGTGATTGATCTTCTGAGAAATTTGATCTCTCTTGGAAAATCAGATGATGAATATTAAATTAAAATTCATAAAGGATTTACCAAAATAAGTCTCAACTCTAAAGAAATATTTTTTTTTCTCCTAATGCAAATGGAATTTACACACTACAAGCCGAACCATTAGTTGGAAACAACTCTACAATTTTGAAATCCAATGGCGAAAAAACTTGACTTGGCACAAAAGACTTGGTCATATCAGTAAAAAGGGATTCATGATTTAAATAAACTTGGATACTTTGGAAAAGATAACATTTAGGCTCCGATTGATACGCCATATTTTTCATGGAAGTTGGAATTGAAAATGCCATTTTCCACTTTTTGCCATGTTTGATAGGCAACATTTTCCTGGCAATTTGTTTTCTAGTTTTCTGGCACGTGACCATGTTTTCCACGAAAATGAGGAATTTGTATTCCTGTGGGTTAGCTGAGAAATGGTTTTCTTGATTGCTGTTTATTTTTTTTCTTCTTTTCTTTTTTGGCAATGGAAACAAATTCTATCCCTAATTGTAAAAAAAATATTTTTCTTTAATTGACAATTTTCATGTAAAACGAAATCAAATGAACACCAAAAGATAAATGAATTTCAACAATGGAAACAAATTTGATCCCCAATACCAATAAATTTTATTCATTTAATTGATAATTTTTATTTAAAACAAAGTCAAACGAACACCAAAAATACTTTTGTTTCAACATTTTTCACTTGAAAAATTATACAAATCAAACATGATAAATTGACAATTCTCAGTAAAATAATTTTTAGGCAATTCAATTTTTTGAAATTCATTTTCTTTCCACCCAAATTTTATTTTTGCAATCAAACGAATCTTTAGAATTTTTTAAAGATTGTATCACTAGAAAACAAAATAAGTTGCCTTTAAAACTGAGATTCATAAATCTACTTCAATACTTGAGTACTTACATGGTGACCTATGGAGTCCAGCATTAATAAATACATTAAGTATGTGTTTGATTAGCATTATTTTTCATGAAAAATGTTATTTTTTCACCTAAATTCATATTTTTTGGGTGTTTGATTGACAAATTTTCCATGGAAAATGTTTACCACTTTTGGTCACATGACAGTATTTTCCTTAAAAATAAGGAAAATATTTTTTTTAGGAAGAGATGATTTTTATTTTCCAAGTAATTCACTCTCTCTTTCTCTCTCATCTATCCCATTTTCTCTTTCATCCACCCACCAGTAAAAAAGGACAAGTATGTTAACTTCTAGTTGAAAATTAAATCAATCAAACACATTTAATTAATAATTTTCATATAAATAAGTTCTAGACAATTCAATTGTCTAGAATTTATTTTTTTTCCATACAAATTTCATCCTTGCAATCAAAAGAACCCTAAGTAGGTTTAGATTCTACCTACTTATAGTAAATAATTTTTCAAGAAAAATTGGACTTTTCTTTTAAAATCTAAGTCTGGCACTTTCCAAAATTTTAAAAAATAAAATTGATGATTGAAAATCAAACTAATAAGAAAGTCAAAGCACTTAAAACAGATAATGGTTTGGAATTTTGTAATTTCGAATATCACTCTTTTTGCAAAGAAACTGGAATTTTGAGACATAGAACGGTAACATACACTTCTTATCAAAATTGTATTGTTGAGAGAATGAATATAACCTTATTGGAAAAGGTGAGATGTATGTTACTAAGTTCTTCCCTGAAAACTGCCACTTATCTGATTAATAGAATTCCTTCATGTGCAAATGATTTTCAAATTCCTAAATCTCTATGGTCTAGGAAGTCTCCAGATTATTTTAAACATAAGGTTTTTGATT
>NW_019228996.1:0-3660 GCF_002742605.1 Olea europaea var. sylvestris
GCAGCTCGAGCTGCAAATGTGCACACGTTTGTTAGTGGATTGCCTGAAGGCTATAAAACTGCTGTAGGTGAGAGAGGAGTTCAACTCTCCGGGGGACAGAAACAACGGATAGCAATTGCACGGGCAGTTCTCAAGGATCCGTCAATCCTTCTACTTGACGAGGCAACGAGTGCTCTTGATGCTGAGTCAGAATGCATGCTACAAGAAGCACTCGAGAGGCTGATGCGTGGCCGAACCACTGTTCTTGTGGCCCACCGGCTTTCGACAATACGAAGGGTGGATAATATTGGTGTCATGCAGGATGGACGTATTGTCGAACAAGGCCGCCACTCTGACCTAATCAGCCGGCCCGATGGAGCGTATTTCAAGCTCTTGCAACTACAACAACATCCCATGTGAGAGAGAAAATTAGTAAAAGTAGGGCTTGATTTTGGGAGATAATTATGCTTGAATCCATTAACCATTGTTTTTATTTCCTTTTGTATGATTATAGTTGTAGATAAGGGGGATTTGAAGAACATGTCAACTCCATTTCATGCAGAATTGTATGGTATTAATATTATTATCTGCTATCTGTATGGTTGGCCCTTTATCATCTTTACTCTTTTTCAAGTTCAGAGCCTTTTCTAACACTAAAAAAGCAGGAAAAAAAGAAAGTTTCCAGCTCAAGTGACTTCTTTTTGCTCAGATTTCAACATTTTTTTTTCGATCTTTTGGCTTCTAGAATAAAAGCCCATTTCTTTTAGCTCTGAGGCCACCAGAAAGTACCGAATAGTTAACACAAAAGGGATTTGATCTATCCTTTTCTTGAAACTTTATGAGACACATTCATTGTATCCATATGTCTAGATATTTTGTAATAATTCAATAGTTCTACAAATAATCATTGTCGAAAAGTCGAAGAATGGTGAGATTGCATTTGATATGTTATGTAATAAATCCCGATCCGTGTTATAGAGCAACCAAACAGAATAATAATCGAAAAACAGCAAGCAATGCCCCCCGGGGCACTTCTCCACTGGCTAAGGACAAGTTCTCTCAAAGCTTGCAGATTAGAGATCGTGGGTTTGATTTTTGGGGCTCTTGGAAGGCAAGGTATATACTGGAAGGCAGGAGTGTCTTGGAAGATAAGACATAACATGGGTTGACTCACTAGGCACTTTGGCAGTCCAGTTGGAGGGGTGCTCGAACCTTGGTCAGTTGGAGGCACATCCCGCGATTTAACTAGTCTGTGTGAAGAGGGGCCGGATCACAGATTCAAGAAATAATCGTCGAAGACGGACACCTTGATAAAAAAAAAAAAAAAAAAAAAAAAAAAAAAAAAAAAAAAAAAAAAAAAAAATTTCATTAAAAAACAGCAAGCAAGCACAAATTTCATTATGCGACACAAGATTGATTTTATTCTATCTTCGATTAGAGATTTCTCCACATAAAACTTGTAAAATAACCGCTCTGTAACATTCAGATGAAAGTTGGGAAGTACAATACTACAATGTACAGCGTGCCTACTACATATTTTTTAATAAAGTTGGTGCCTCAGTAAGTACCCCACACTTTACAATAGCAGCAGAAAATATTGACAAAGCCCATCATAAATGATAAATAGTACTGCATATTCTGCATTCACTTAAATGGGCTGCAATCACTTCAACCCACAAAAAGGGTGGTGGTGGGGGCTACCCCTCTGTGTACTTGCACTATCATTCATAAACAAGGTCCAAGTGATGGCCCTGGACCGATTTGGCAGTAAATGATATAAAAATGAAGCTACTTTATCAAAAGGATTTGGCAGAAAATTTGACATAATTGCATATAGCAATAGATGATTGGATGAAAATGTTATTTGTGTGTACTGTCCAATGATATTTTGTCAAAATTTTATGTCAACTTCGATGTTTATGTAGTATGATTAATGATATACTCTAGCAGTGGAATGGAGATCATCAGAAAATTGGTGCACAAATGCAAACATAGCATCAGATGATAAGTCGATTTGTTGTACTGTTCCGTCGAGTGAACAAGAAATGTTTATGGTTAAGACCTATGTACTAACAACGTCTTTAGGTATTTTAACGATCTATTTTAGGTGCCAGTCTTCAGCTTTGAATCAACAATATTAGAAATAAGCCATATTTTTAATTGTCAGAGCAATATTAATTAAACAAAATTACAAAGGCACTAAATAAATACACAGATTTATACTGATGTCTGAGATAAATTTACTGGCCAAGATTACAAAGTGCAAAATTTGTACAGCTCAATGGCAAACAGTTGAAACACCCTTTTTTTTTTTTTTTTATCTTTTGTCGTTTATGCCAAGAAATTTTTGTTGTGATTTGGACGAAATTGAGGACTTTTAACACGTTTGTTCACACAAGAAGCAGAACCACAATTGGCCTTTTCTACATCCACGCAATTCTAGGGACACGTCACATGGTTAAAACTCGACAACTGATAGCAGAATCTGAATTATGTAGAGTTGTCAAAATGGAGAAAATATTTGATGGGGTGCGAACTTCAAGTCTTGAGTTAGCCTCACCTCATTGGATGACGATGGGCCATTTGATGAGGTGACGGCTACTCATTGAATGGTCCACTGTCTATCGAGTTACCCCATTGGACGTACGTAGGACGGTGTGATCGGCCCACCAAAATTTTTTATGTCAAAATGAGTAGGAAGATTTAAGTCGACTATTTGCACTGAGATTGAGTTAAAAAATAATGAAAAATATTTATGGTACATCATAATTTATATAATCTTTTATAAATTAATAATGTGTCAAAAAAGAAAGTGAATAATTTCTTTCTTTCTTTTTTTTTTTTTTTGATGAGATTTTGACTTAATCAAATTTCAAGATCATTTGTTAGTCAAAAACAGAAAAAAAAAAATCGATAAATTGTAATATACAAGTAAAAAATAATAGATGCGTATTGGCTTGTATAATGCCCTGTTTGGCCCTCATTTTCTAAAATGAAAATGAGCGTAATAGTATTTTTTTGAAAAATAAGTGGTTAAAAAAGAAAAAAAGTTTTCGATTTGCGTGTAATAATATTTTATGGAAGATTGTATGGTTGAAAATAGGAGAGAGAAAAATGAAATGTAATAGAATAAAATTTAATGAGAGCCAAACAGGAGTTAAAATTTCAATCCGAGACTAACCCATAATTACGTCTGTCAAATTTATAAACAAGACCTGGAAACCCGCCAATGTTATGAGCCTTTAACCCTTCTTGTTATACAGGATAATAGTGCACATAACCATTACATAAAACTCACATGAAGGGTGAGTGGGTTTCGGTGTTTTTTCTAATTTTTTTACTCACGTGAGCCCCGTTATGTATTGATGAGCCTTTCCTACCAATCATTTATAATCATTTTTTTTTCATTTCTTTTTCATTTTATTTCTCTTTTTTCCTCTCTCCCATAATTTTGTCCTGCTGCTACTGTTATGTGAAGAAGATGACAGTGAAGTGTACTAATTTTGACTATCTGCAAAATGCAACCATGTCCTGTCTATTTTAAAGGCCATATTGTTTTGTTTTCTTTTGTGAAACAGAGTAATGGTTCACCAACATATTGTGCACCAAAAGGATATCTGTTTTTTTTTGACAAATACTTATTAGAAGCTTTTAACTGAGAAATATAAATATATATATATA
>NW_019228997.1:0-3659 GCF_002742605.1 Olea europaea var. sylvestris
GCGACTGTGTCGGAATGGGCTAAAATTTGACAAGTTGATCGTAAACAAAAATCGCGTCGGGGGCAATTTCGTCATTTTTCGCGGCTGTGTCGGAATGGGCTCAAATTTGACAGATTGATTGGGAACAAAAACCGCGCCATGGCTAATTTCGTCATTTTTAGTGACTGTGTCGGAATGGGCCCAAATTTGACAGGTTGATTGGGAACAAAAACCGCGCCGTGGCTAATTTCGTCATTTTTAGCGACTGTGTCGGAATTGCCTAAAATTTGACAGGTTGATCGAAAACAAAAATCGCGCCGGGGGCAATTTAATCATTTTTCGCGACTGTGTCGAAATGGGTTAAAATTTGACTGGTGGATCAGAAACAAAAATCGCGCCAGGGGCAATTTCGTCATTTTTCGCGACTGTGTCGGAATGGGCTCAAATTTGACAGGTTGATCGGGAACAAAAACCACGTCGGGGGTAATTTCGTCATTTTTCGCAACTGTGTCGGAATTGACTAAAATTTGACTGGTTGTTCGGAAACAAAAATCGCGCCGGGGGCAATTTCGTCATTTTTCGCAACTGTGTCGGAATTGACTAAAATTTTATAGGTTGATCGGAAACAAAAATCGCGCCGGGGGCAATTTTGTCATTTTTCGCAACGATGTCGAAATAGGCTAAAATTTGACTGGTTGTTCGGAAACAAAAATCGCACCGAGGGCAATTTCATCATTTTTCGCGACTGTGTCGGAATGAGCAAAAATTTGACAGGTTGATCAGAAACAAAAATCGCGCCAGGGGCAATTTCATCATTTTTTGCGACCTTGTCGGAATGGGCGCAAATTTGACAACTGGTCGGGAACAAAAATCGCGCCAGGTGAATTTCGTCATTTTTGGTAACTGTGTCGGAATTGGTTAAAATTTGACAGGTTGATCGGAAATAAAAATCGCGCCGGGGGCAATTTCGTCATTTTTCGCGACGGTGTCGGAATGGGCTAAAATTTGACTGGTTGATCGGAAACAAAAACCGCGCCGTGGGCAATTTCGTCAGTTTTCCGACTGTGTCGGAATGGGGTGAAATTTGGCAGGTTGATCGTAAATAAAATTCGCGCCGGGGCAATTTCGTCATTTTTCTCGACTGTGTCGAAATGGGCAAAAATTTGACTGGTTGATCGGAAACAAAAATCGCGCCAGGGGCAATTTCGTCATTTTTAGCGACTGTGGCTAAAATTTGACAGGTTGATCGGAAACAAAAAAACAGTGCCGGGGGCAATTTCGTCATCTTTCTCGACTGTGTCGGAATGGGCTAAAATTTGACAGGTTGAGCGTAAGCATAAATAGCGCCGGGGGCAATTTCGTCATTTTTCGCGATCGTGTCGGAATGGGCTAAAATTTGACAGGTTGATCGGGAACAAAAATCGCACCGTGGGTAATTTCATCATTTTTCGCAACTGTGTCGGAATTTGCTAAAATTTGATAGGTTGATCGGAAACAAAAATCGCGCCGGGTGCAATTTCGTCATTTTTCTCGTCTGTGTAGGAATGGGCTAAAATTTGATTGATTGATCGGAAACAAAAACCGCGCCAGGGACAATTTCGTCATTTTTCGCGATTGTCTCGGAATGGGCTAAAATTTGACAGGTTGGTCGGGAACAAAAATCGCGCCGGGGGGAATTTCGTCATTTTTCGCGATTGTCTCGGAATGGGCTAAAATTTGACAGGTTGGTCGGGAACAAAAATCGCGCCGGGGGGAATTTCGTCATTTTTCGCGATTGTCTCGGAATGGGCTAAAATTTGACAGGTTGGTCGGGAACAAAAATCGCGCCGGGGGGAATTTCGTCATTTTTCGCGATTGTCTCGGAATGGGCTAAAATTTGACAGGTTGGTCGGGAACAAAAATCGCGCCGGGGGGAATTTCGTCATTTTTCGCGATTGTCTCGGAATGGGCTAAAATTTGACAGGTTGGTCGGGAACAAAAATCGCGCCGGGGGGAATTTCGTCATTTTTCGCGATTGTCTCGGAATGGGCTAAAATTTGACAGGTTGGTCGGGAACAAAAATCGCGCCGGGGGGAATTTCGTCATTTTTCGCGATTGTCTCGGAATGGGCTAAAATTTGACAGGTTGGTCGGGAACAAAAATCGCGCCGGGGGCAATTTCGTCATTTTTCTCGGCTGTGTCGGAATGGGCTTAAATTTGACTGGTTGATGGGAAACAAAAATCGCACCAGGGGCAATTTTGTCATTTTTAGCGACTGTGTCGGAATGGGCTAAAATTTGACTGGTTGAGCAGAAGCATAAATCGCGTTGGGGGCAATTTCGTCATTTTTCGCGACCGTGTTGGAATGGGCTCAAATTTGACAGGTTGATCGGGAACAAAAATCGCACCGAGGGTAATTTTGTCATTTTTTGCAACTGTGTCGGAATTTGCTAAAATTTGATAGGTTGATCGGAAATAAAAATCGCGTCGGGGGCAATTTCGTTATTTTTCTCGACTGTGTCGGAATGGGCTAAAATTTGATTGGTTGATCGGAAACAAAAACCGCGCCAGGGGCAATTTCATCATTTTTCGCGATTGTGTCGGAATGGGCTAAAATTTGACAGGTTGATCGGGAACAAAAATCGCACCGAGGGTAATTTCATCATTTTTTGCAACTGTGTCGGAATTTGCTAAAATTTGATAGGTTGATCGGAAACAAAAATCGCGCCGGGTGCAATTTCGTCATTTTTCTCGACTGTGTAGGAATGGGCTAAAATTTGATTGGTTGATCGGAAACAATAACCGCGCCCGGGACAATTTCGTCATTTTTCGCGATTGTCTCGGAATGGGCTAAAATTTGACAGGTTGGTCGGGTACAAAAATCGCGCCGGGGGTAATTTCGTCATTTTTCGCAACTATGTCGGAGTTGGCTAAAATTTGACAGGTTGATCGTAAACAAAAATCGCGTCGGGGGCAATTTTGTAATTTTTCACGACGGTGTCGGAATGGGCTGAAATTTGACTAGATGATCGGAAACAAAAATCGCGCCGGGGACAATTTCGTCATTTTTCGCGACGAAGTCGGAATGGGCTAAAACGATCAACCAAAAATCGCGCCGGGAGCAATTTCGTCATTTTTCGCGAACGTGTCGGAATGGTCTCAAATTTTACAGCTGATCGGGAACAAAAACCACGCCGGATGAATTTCGTCATTTTTCGCTACTGTGTCGGAATTGGCTAAAATTTGACTGGTTGATCGGAAAAAAAAAATCGTGCCGTGGGCAATTTCGTCATTTTTCGCGACGGTGTCGAAATGGGCTAAAATTTGACTGGTTGATCGGAAACAAAAATGGTGCCGGGAGCAATTTCGTCAGTTTTCTCGACTGTATCGGAATGGGCTGAAATTTGGCAGGTTGATCGGAAATAAAAATCGCGCCGTGGGCAATTTCGTCATTTTTCTCGGCTGTGTCGGAATGGGCTTAAATTTGACTGGTTGATCGGAAACAAAAATTGCGCCAGGGGCAATTTCGTCATTTTTAGCGACTGTGTCGGAATGGGCTAAAATTTGACTGGTTGAGCGGAAGCATAAATCGCGTTGGGGGCAATTTCGTCATTTTTTGCGACCGTGTCGGAATGGGCTCAAATTTGACAGGTTGATCGGGAACAAAAATCGCACCGAGGGTAATTTTGTCATTTTTTGCA
>NW_019228998.1:0-3659 GCF_002742605.1 Olea europaea var. sylvestris
AACCAGTCAAATTTTAGCCCATTCCGACACAGTCGCGAAAAATGACGAAATTTCCCCCGGCGAGATTTTTATTTCCGATCAACTTCCAAATTTCGGCCCATTCCAAAACAGTCGCGAAAAATGACTAAATTGCCCCCGGCGCGGTTTTTGTTCCCGATCAACCTGTCAAATTTGAGCCCATTCCGACACAGTCGCGAAAAATTACGAAATTACCCCCGGCGCGATTCTTGTTTCCGATAAACCTGTCTAATTTTAGCCAATTTCGACACAGTCGCGAAAAATGACGAAATTGCCCCCGGCGCGATTTTTGTTCCCGATCAACCTGTCAAATTTGAGCCCATTCCGACACCATTGTAAAAAATGACGTAATTGGCCCCGGCGCGATTCTTGTTTCCGATCAACCTGCCAAATTTTAGCCCATTGCGACACAGTCGCAAAAAATGACGAAATTGTCCCCGGCACGATTTTTGTTCCCGATCAACCTGTCAAATTTGAGCCCAATCCGACACAGTCGCGAAAAATTCGGTTTTTGTTCTCGATCAACCTGTCAAATTTGAGCCCATTCCGACATATAGTCGCGACAAAAGACGAAATTGCCCCCGGTACGATTTTTGTTCCCGATCAACCTGTCAAATTTGAGCCCATTCCGCCACCGTCGCGAAAAATGACGAAACTGCACCCGGCACGATTTTTGTTTCCGATCAACCTGTCAAATTTGAGCCCATTCCGCCACCGTCGCGAAAAATGACGAAACTGCACCCGGCACGATTTTTGTTTCCGATCAACCTGTCAAATTTGAGCCCATTCCGCCACCGTCGCGAAAAATGACGAAACTGCACCCGGCACGATTTTTGTTTCCGATCAACCTGTCAAATTTGAGCCCATTCCGCCACCGTCGCGAAAAATGACGAAACTGCACCCGGCACGATTTTTGTTTCCGATCAACCTGTCAAATTTGAGCCCATTCCGCCACCGTCGCGAAAAATGACGAAACTGCACCCGGCACGATTTTTGTTTCCGATCAACCAGTCAATTTTCAGCCCATTCCGACACAGTGGCGAAAAATGACGAAATTACCCCCAGCACGATTTTTGTTTCCGATCAACCAGTCAAATTTTAGCCAATTCCTGCACAGTCGCGAGAAATGACGGAATTGCCCCGGCACGGTTTTCGTTCCCGATCAACCTGTCAAATTTGAGCCCATTCCGACGCAGTCGCGAAAAATCCGATTTTTGTTCTCGATCAACCTGTCAAATTTGAGCCCATTCCGACATAGTCGCGACAAAAGACGAAATTGCCCCCGGCGCGATTTTTATTTCCGATCAACCTGCCAAATTTCAGTGCATTCCGACATAGTCGCAAAAAATGACTGAATTGCCCCTGGCGCGATTTTTGTTTCCTATCAACCAGTCAAATTTTAGACCATTCCGACACCATCGCAAAAAATGACAAGGTTGCCCCCGGCGCAGTTATTGTTTTCGATCAACCTGTCAAATTTTAGCTCATTCCGAAACCGTCGCGAAAAATTACGAAATTGCCCCCAGCGCGATTTTTGGTCCCGATCAACCTATCAAATTTGAGCCCATTCCGACACAGTCGCGAAAAATGACGAAATTGCCCCTGGCGCGGCTTTTGTTTCCGATCAACCTATCAAATTTGAGCCCATTCCGACACAGTCGCGAAAAATGACGAAATTGCCCCTGGCGCGGATTTTGTTTCCGATCAACCAGTCAATTTTCAGCCCATTCCGACACAGTGGCGAAAAATGACGAAATTGCCCCCGGCACGATTTTTGTTTTCGATCAACCAGTCAAATTTTAGCCAATTCCTACACAATCGCGAGAAATGACGAAATTGCCCCGGCACGGTTTTCATTCCCGATCAACCTGTCAAATTTGAGCCCATTCCGACACAGTCGCGAAAAATCCGGTTTTTGTTCCCGATCAACCTGTCAAATTTGAGCCCATTCCGACACAGTCGCGAAAAATCCGGTTTTTGTTCCCGATCAACCTGTCAAATTTGAGCCCATTCCGACATAGTCGCGACAAAAGACGAAATTGCCCCCGACGCGATTTTTATTTCCGATCAAATTGCCAAATCAACCGGTCAAATTTTAGACCATTCTGGCACAGTCGCGAAAAATGACGAAATTGCCCACGGTGCGATTTTTGTTTCCGATCAACCTGTCAAATTTCAGCCAATTCCGACACAGTCGCGAAAAATGATGAAATTGCCCCCGGCGCGATTTTTGTTCTCGATCAACCTGTCAAATTTGAGTCCATTCCGACACAGTCGCGAAAAATGACGAATTTGCCCCCGACGTGATTTTTGTTTCCTATGAACCAGTCAAATTTTAGACCATATCGAGACAGTCGCGAAAAATGACGGAATTGCCCCCGGCGCGATTTTTATTTCCGATGAACCTGCCAAATTTCATTCCATTCCGATACAGTCGCGAAAAATTACGAAATTGCCCCTGGCGCGATTTTTGTTTCCGATCAACCTGTCAAATTTTAGCCAATTCCGACACAGTCGCGAAAAATGACGAAATTGCCCACGGCGCGATTTTTGTTTCCGATGAACCAGTCGAATTTTAGCCAATTCCGACACAGTCGCGAAAAATGACGAAACTGCACCCGGCACGATTTTTGTTTCCGATCAACCTGTCAAATTTGAGTCCATTCCGAAAAAGTCGCGAAAAATGACGAAATTGCCCCTGCACGATTTTTGTTCATGATCAACCAGTCAAATTTGAGCCCATTCCGACACCATTGTAAAAATGACGAAATTGCCCCCAGCGCGATTCTTGTTTCCAATAAACCTGTCAAATTTTAGCCAATTTCGACACTGTCGCGAAAAATGACGACATTGCCCCCAGCGCGATTTTGTTCCCGATCAACATGTCAAATTTTAGCCCATTCCGACATATAGTCGCGACAAAAGACGAAATTACGCCCGGGGCGATTTTTATTTCCTATCAACCTGCCAAATTTCAGTGCATTCCGACATAGTAGCGAAAAATGACTGAATTGCCCCTGGCGCGATTTTTGTTTCCGATCAACCAGTCAAATTTTAGACCATTCCGACACCATCGCAAAAAATGACGCAGTTGCCCCCGGCGCAGTTATTGTTTTCGATCAACCTGTCAAATTTTAGCTCATTCCGAAACCGTCGCGAAAAATTACGAAATTGCCCAAAACGCGATTTTTGGTCCCGATCAACCTATCAAATTTGAGCCCATTTCAACACCATTGCAAAAAATGTCGAAATTGCCCCTGGCGCTGTTTTTGTTTCCGATCAACCTGTCAAATTTTAGCCCATTCCGACACAGTCGCGAAAAATGACGAAATTACCCCCGGCACGATTTTTGTTTCCGATCAACCAGTCAAATTTTAGCCAATTCCTGCACAGTCGCGAGAAATGACGAAATTGCCCCGGCACGGTTTTCGTTCCCGATCAACCTGTCAAATTTGAGCCCATTCCGACACTGTCGCGAAAAATCCGATTTTTGTTCTCGATCAACCTGTCAAATTTGAGCCCATTCCGACACAGTCGCGACAAAAGACGTAATTGCCTCCGGCGCGATTTTTATTTCCGATCAACCTGCCAAATTTCAGTGCATTCCGACATAGTCGCGAAAAATGACTGAATTGCCCCTG
>NW_019228999.1:0-3659 GCF_002742605.1 Olea europaea var. sylvestris
TTGCCACGTGACATTACACTGTTGGACAGTTTAAATTTCAAATAGTTTTTCCATCCAATTGACACTTGACAACAATGCAAGTGCCAAACAACGTGTCAAAAATTAGAGTACAAATAGTAGTATTCCCATCCAATTGACACTTGACAATAATGCAAGTATCTAACAACATGTTAAAAATCAGTGTAAAAATAACAAAGTTCAATCGGTAAAAATCCTGCTACATGTACACTATGGTGTACATTTTAGTTTATACTTTGCCACGGGACATTACCCTGTTAGACAGTATAAATTTCAAATAGTTTTCCCATCCTATTGAGACTTGACAACAATGCAACTATCAAACAACATGTTAAAAATCGATGTACAAACAGCAAAGTTTAATCGGTTCCTACATGTACACTGTGGCGTACACTTTAGTTTTCACTTTGCCACGTGACATTACCTTGTTGGAGAGTTTAAATTTCAAATATTTTTCCCATCCAATTGACACTTGAAAAAAATGCAAGTGTCAAACAATGTGTCAAAAATCAGTGTACAAGTAGGAAAGTTCAATCGGTAAGAACCTTGCTACATGTACACTATGGTGTATAGAATTTAGTTAACACTTTGTCATGTGACATTACCATGCTGGACGGTTTAAACTTCAAACAGTTTTTCCATCAAACTGCCACTTGACAACAATGCTAGTGTAAATCAACGTGTCAAAAATAATTGTGCAAATAGCAAAGTTCGATCGGTAAAAACCTTGCGATAAGTACACTATGTTGTACACTATAATTTACACTTTGCCATGTGACTTTACCCCGTTCGACTGTTTAGATTTCAAACAGTTTTCCCATCCAATTGACACTTGACAACAATGCAAGTGTCAACAACGTGTTGAAAATCAGTGCACAAATAGCATAGTTCAATCGGCAAGGACCTTGCTGCATGTACACTATGGTGTAGACTTTAGTTTACACTTTGCTACGTGACATTACCCTATTGGACAATTTAAATTTCAAACAGTTTCTCCATCCAATTGAGACTTGACAACAATGCAACTGTTAAACAACGTGTCAAAATTAGTGTACAAATAGAAAAGTTCAATCGGTATGAACCTTGCGACATGTACACTAAGGAGTACACGCTTTAGTTACACTTTGTCACGTGATATTACCTTGCTAGATAGTGTAAATTTCAAACATTTTTTCCATCCAATTGACACTTGACAACAACGCAAGTGTGGAACAGCGTGTCAGAAATCAGTGTACAAAATGTAAAGTTCAATCGATAAGAACTTTGCTACATGTACAGTATGGCGTACACTTTGGTTTACACTTTGCAACGTGACATTAACCCGTTGGACAGTTTAAATTTCAAATATTTTTCCCATCCAATTGACACTTGATAACAATGCAAGTGTCAAAAAATGTGTCAAAAATAAGTGTACAAATAGCAAAGTTCAATCGATAAAAACCTTGCCACATGTACACTATGGTGTACACACTTTAGTTAACACTTTGTAATGTGACATTACCCTGCTAGACAATTTAAATTTCAAATAGTTTTTCTATCCAATTGCCACTTGACAACAATGCAAGTGTAAATCAACATGTCAAAAATCACTGCCCAAATGGCATAGTTCAATCGGTAAGGACATTGCTACATGTACACTACGGTGTGCACTTTAGTTTGCAATTTGCCACGTGACATTACCCTATTGGACAGTTTAAATTTCAAATAGTTTTTCCATCCAGTTGACACGTGACTACATTGCAAGTGTGGAACAACGTGTCCAAAATCAGTGCAAAAATACCAAAGTTCAATGGTTAAGAACCTTGTTATAAGTACACTATGGTCTACACTTTAGTTTACACTTTGCCACGTGACATTACACCGTTGGACAGTTTAAATTTCAAACGGTTTTTCCATCCAATTGACACTTGACAGCAATGCTAGTATCAAACAACGTGTCAAAAATTAGAGTACAAATAGCAGTGTTCCCATCCAATTGACACTTGAAATAATACAAGTGTCTAACAACGTGTCAAAAATCAGTTTACAAATAGCAAAATTCAATCGATAAAAACCTTGCTACATGTACACTATGGTGTACATTTTAATTTACACTTTGTCACGAAACATTACCCTGTTAGACATTATAAATTTCAAATAGTTTTCCCATCCTATTGAGACTTGACAACAATGCATATGTCAAACAACGTGTTAAAAATCAGTGTACAAATAGCAAAGTTCAATCGGTAAGAACCTTGTGACATGTACACTATGGAGTGCACACTTTAGTTACACTTTGTCAAGTGATATTACCTTGCTGGACAGTTTAAATTTCAAATAGTGTTTCCATCCAATTGACACTTGACAACAATATAAGTGTAAATCAACATGTCAAAAATCAGTGTAGAGATAGCAATGTTCAATCGGTAAGAACCTTGCGACAAGTACATTATAGTGTACACTTTAGTTTACACTTTGCCACGTGGCATTGCCCTGTTGGACAGATTAAATTTCAAACAATTTTCCCATCTAACTGACGCTTGACAACAATGCAACTGTCAAACAACGTGTCAAAAATCGGTGTACAAATAGCAAAGTTTAATCGGTTAGAACCTTCCTACATGTACATTGTGGCGTACACTTTAGTTTACACTTTGTCACATGACATTACCTTGTTGGACATTTTAAATTCCAAATATTTTTCCCATCTAATAGACACTTGACAACAATGCAAGTGTCAAACAACGTGTCAAAAATCAGTGTCCAAATAACAATGTTCAACTGGTAAGAACCTTGCGACATGTACACTATGGTGTACACACTTTAGTTAACACTTTGTCACGTGACATTACCTTGCTGGACAATTTAAATTTCAAACAGTTTTTTCATCCAATTGACACTTAACAACGATGCATGTGTAGATCAACATGTCAAAAATAATTGTACAGATAGCAAAGTTCAATCGGTAAGAACCTTGCGATAAGTACACTATGGTGTACACTTTAGCTTAAACTTTACCACGTGACTTTACCCCATTGAACTCTTTAAATTTCAAATAATTTTTCCACCCAATAGACACTTGACAACAATGTAAGTGTCAAGCAACGTGTCATAAATCAGTGTACAAATAACATAGTTCAATCGGTAAGGATCTTGCTATATGTACACTATAGTGTAGACTTTAGATTATAATTTGCCACATGACATTACCCCGTTGGACAGTTTAAATTTCAAATAATTTTTCCATCCAATTGACACTTGACAACATTACAAGTGTCAGACAACGTGTCAAAAATCAGTGTACAAGTAGCAAAGATCAATCGGTAAGAACCTTGCTACATGTACAATATGGTGTACACACTTTAGTTAACACTTTGTCATGTGACATTACCTTGTTGAACAGTTTAAATTTCAAATATTTTTTCTATCCAATTGACACTTGACAACAATGCAAACATCAAATAACGTGTCAAAAATCAATGTACAAATAGCCATTTTCCCATCCAACTGACACTTGACAACAATGCAAGTGTCAAACGACATATCAAAAATCAGTGTATAAATAGCAAAGTTCAATCGGTAAGAACCTTGCCACATGTATAATATGGTTTACACTTTAGTTTACACTGTGCCACGTGATATTGCGCTGTTGGACTGTTTAA
>NW_019229000.1:0-3659 GCF_002742605.1 Olea europaea var. sylvestris
TCTTGGACAAGTGGATACCATCTTGGATATCAAGGTATCAAAGACTAGTGGGGTTATCATCTAGGTCAATCACATTATATCGAGAAAGTGATAAATAAGTTCAGACATTTGAACTTAAAAGAGTATAGTACCCCGATTGATCTAATTTCAAAGCTTCTAAAGAATGATGAAAGGGTAATTGCTCAATTGGAATATACAAGTGCTATTGGTAGTCTTATGTATGTAATTCAATACAAAATACCAGACATAGCCTATGCAATAAGTAATTTTTGTAGGTTTACTAACAATCCGAGCAATGATTATTGGAAGGTCATTGGGAGAGTCCTTGGATGGGTGAAAGTAAAATCTACATCAAGTTGGGTGTTCACTTTTATAGGAGGTGTTGTTGCTTGGAAATCAAAGAAATAGACATGTATAACACACTCGACAATAGAATTCAAATTTATAGCACTATCAAAAATCGGGAAGGAGGTTAAGTGACTTAAAGATCTCTTTTATGATATACCTTTGGTATCAAAGAACATCTCTTCAATACCTATAATGTACGTTAATCAAGTCACATTAGTAAAAGCATATAATGAAGTATACAACAATAAGTCTAAACATATGAGTTTTAGACATGACTACATAAAGAAACTAATCAATGATGAAATAATTTTCCTAAATTATGTAAGTCAATTGAGAATTTAGCGGATCCTTTGACTAGATCTCTAAATAGAGATTTATTAGCGTCTACTTCAAGTAGAATGAGGTTGAAACTATTAACCCAAAAAGGTCCACTAATGATAGCAACCCTACTTGTCATTACTCAAAAGGTAATCCACGGGTTCAAATGATAACAACAAATCATTCTATATTTGGATAGTTTCGACACTATTCAAACTCCCGATAACCCTATCCTAATTAAATAATGCTGGTTGTTACTGAAGTGACAGTTGAGCTTAAAGTTCTTAATGAAGTTTAGTGTTAAAACAAAAGTACTTTTAAAAGTAATAAAGATACTGGAAGAATTTCACCTAAATGAACTTCGAGGTGGTACCGCCTCAATAGAGAGTTGGAGTTTCTCTTTTAAAGGTTTGTTGAAAAGAATGAGCACAAGGCCATAATAGTGTTAAACGAGTTTTGAGGAACTTGAAAACACGCGATACTTGTGTGTGTGTTTTTACCGGTATTGTTATATGGAATAATTGGTTCAAAGCCTCACACCACATTTGATTCCGATCTTACTTTGTTTGAATTACACTATGATTAGATTTAAATCGAAAGATATCTAATCCTTATGCATAAGTATTATATACTTTGAATATGAGGTTTTTATTGAGTTTTGAACAAGTACGGGATTGTTATATGATCGTTCAAAAGCAATAAAGACGCGGTAGAATGAAAGTGGAAACAAACAGCCACAAATGGGACAAAAATGTGATCTATATGACTGCATGGACCCTTTAAGGGCGTGGTCGCATAGAGGCTTGTAGGGCCTTCAGGCCTTCTTTTTGAATCACCTATGCCCTCGCTTAGGTTAATACTATGCGATCGCATAGGGTAATTATATAGCCATTAGGCTATTTGTTCAAAATTCTGGTGGCTTTTGAGGGTTTTTTGGCACCACTTCGTATGACTTGTTTGAAGGCTATAAAAAATGTTGTTAGTAACCAAGAAAACATATTGAAAAACTTTTGAAATCAATATTCGTTCCTCAATCAAGATAAAACCTTGATTCTTCACTCATATTCGAACATCCTCTTTCGTGTTCTTCAAATTTTGGTAGGAATACTTTTTGCTTTGGTATTCCTGCAACAAAGCTTAATTAATCCTTCAAAACTTTTGTTGAAAAACCTTTAAAGCATCTCATACAATTTGGAAGGGGACAAATATCATTTGAGGACAACAATATCGTGCTCGGGCCTTCAAATTTGTTCTTAACAAGTTTCTAGTTTTCTTCATCTTGTTGCTGGTTTTTTCTTGTAATTTTATCTTTGTTTCATCTCCTTCCCTCCAAAATTTCCAACATTTAGTTTAGGTATTTTGAGGTTGTTTCAATAATACTTTTTCATGAGTCTATACTGGAGGGAGTCGGTTACTTTTTTAACTCTTCGATGAAAGTCAAGGAGACTTCCATTAATATATATATTTATAAAAAAAATATATATATATGAACGATCTTGCAACTACCATTAACATAAAAAAATTGAAAAGAAAAAAAAAAATACAATGCAAGTTTGAATATGACTAGCAGTAAAATAGAGTGAAAGTGACGATAGGAGATAATAGCACTCCTCTCTCCTTAATTGTTATGTATTGTCAAATGTACATCTTATTTATTGTCAAGTCATAGTTTGTCAGTTTGTGCTCCACCTAAATTGTACATGGTCTCTACAACTTTATAATCAGCTCAGTGTATAGCTACGTGTCGACTAGGAGGCTTCAAAAATGGAGTGTCAATTGCCTAGTCATTAGTATACAATACAATAGTGTTGTATGAATATATTGAAATTTTATCATTTTTACTTGGTCAAACTTTAATTTTAATACATATTTAATTAGATTCGTAATTTTTATTAACTTTTCAATCATATATGTCGTCAATTTTTATTAAAATAGTCTGAAACCTTAATCAAGAACTTCGTCAAACAACCCCTAATTTTAGAGTTGTACCTTAAAATATTCACCCTACAATTTTTTACCTTAACTTTACAATTCTACACATCTTCGTTAAGGTATGCTCAATACAACTTTCGTTGGGGCTAATCGGGCTAGCACTTCGTTTGTGCCTATTGTTTAAAATTTGAAGTGCAATATTTATCTAAAATTGTTAATCTCAATATTTATCTAAAAGTCATTTAATATAAGTGTCACATTCAAGTGTTGGGAGGCGAAATTCACATCATCTTTTTCGTTCTTGGAATCGATTTCGTGCTCCTACTAATATAATATCACAAAATGACTGTAAACTTCAACTCGAACAATAGGATTTTTAGAATGGCGTCTAGCTTGCTGCGGTTTTATAGTATTAAACTATATTCTTTTTACAATTTTGAAGGTTCTAAATTAGAGCAAGCGAATGACTCGGGTGTCACTATCACCTCTACATGTCGATATTGAATATCGATTGTATGACTAAATCTATAGATAATACATTCAATGATCATTACAAATGCACTTACGACTCCATCTAGGAGTCTAATTCTACGGTTAAGATGAGTCATCTACCTAGTTTATATAGGAGAAGAGTTATGTCATTGTCGATGACCATCATCATGTTTATTTAAGAGGATAAAAGTGAATTATGTTAGTATATTATTAAGTTGGTACTATCATATGACATAATTATGTAAACTTTAACTCTTATTTGTCAATTATGTAAACTTTAACTCTTATTAGTCAAATTACATAAAAGCAATTAAAAATTTATGATGATGTTAAAATGGGTAAAGAGGTGAGGCATATCAATAGTGATCACTTTGTTGAATTAACCAAGAAAAATGATTTAGGTTATGTTAAAAGTTACTTAAAGTGAACCATGTTTGTCTTTGATTACAAGGATTAAACTGTCCGTCACATAATAAAAGAGACGTACAAGAGAGCGTTAATTATGTGAATGATCATTGAAATTTTGAGTAGTTATGTCAATGGTTATTGAAGTTGTTATTATTATTATT
>NW_019229001.1:0-3659 GCF_002742605.1 Olea europaea var. sylvestris
AAATCGCGCCGGGGGCAATTTCGTCATTTCTCGCGACGGCGTCGGAATGGGCTCAAATTTGACTGATTGATCGGAAAAAAATCAAGACGGGGGTAATTTCGTCATTTTTCGCAACGGTGTGGGAATGGGCCCAAATTTGGCAGATTGATCGGAACAAAAATCGCGCCGGGGGCAATTTCGTCATTTTTCGCGATGGTGTCGGAATCGGCTAAAATTTGACAGATTAATCGGAAAAAAAAACCTCGCTACGGGCAATTTCGTCATTTTTCGCGACGGCGTCGGAATGGGCTCAAATTTGACAGATTGATCGAAAAAATATCCCGTCGAGGTAATTTCGTCATTTTTCGCAACGGTGCTGGAATGGGCCCAAATTTGGCCGGTTGATCGGAAACAAAAATCGCGCCAGGGGCAATTTCGTCATTTTTCGCGATGGTGTCGGAATCGGTTAAAATTTGACATATTAATCGGGAAAAAAAATCGCGCCACGGGCAATTTCGTCATTTTTCGCGACGGCATCGGAATGATCTCAAATTTGACTGATTGATCGGAAAAAAAATCCCGTCGAGCGCAATTTCGTTATTTTCGCGACCGTGTCGGATTGGTCCCAAATTTGGCTGATTGATCGGAAACAAAAATCGAGCCGGGGCAATTTCGTCATTTTTCGCGACGGTGTTGGAATCGGCTAAAATTTGACTGATTGATCGGAAACAAAAATCGAGCAGGTGTCAATTTCGTCATTTTTCGCGACTGTCTCGGAATGGGCCCAAATTTGACTGATCGATGGGAAACAAAAATCGCGCCGGGTGCAATTTCGTCATTTTTCGCGATGGTGTCGGAATCGGCTAAAATTTGACAGATTAATCGGGAAAAAAATCGCGCCGCGGGCAATTTCGTCATTTCTCGCGATGGCGTCGGAATGGGCTCAAATTTGACTGATTGATCGGAAAAAAAAATCGCGCCATGGGTAATTTCGTCATTTTTCGCAACGGTGTTGGAATGGGCCCAAATTTGGCCGATTGATCGGAAACAAAAATCGCGCCGGGGGCAATTTCGTCATTTTTCGCGATGGTGTCGGAATCGGCTAAAATTTGAAAGATTAATCGGAAAAAAAAAATCGCGCCACGGGCAATTTCGTCATTTTTCGCGACGGCGTCGGAATGGCCTCAAATTTGACTGATTGATCGGAAAAAAAATCCCGTCGAGGTAATTTCGTCATTTTTCGCAACGGTGTCGGAATGGGCCCAAATTTGGCTGATTGATCGGAAACAAAAATCGCGCCGGGGGCAATTACGTCATTTTTCGCAACGGTGTCGGAATGGGCACAAATTTAACTGATTGATCGGAAAAAAAATCGCACCGAGCGCAATTTCGTCATTTTCGCGACGGTGTCGGATTGGTCCCAAATTTGGCTGATTGATGGGAAAGAAAAATCGCGCCGTGGCGATTTCGTCATTTTTCGCGACGGCGTCGGAATCGACTAAAATTTCACTGATTGATCGGAAACAAAAATTGCGCCGGGGGCAATTTCGTCATTTTTCGCGACTGTCTCGGAATGGGCCCAAATTTGGCTGATTGATCGGAAAGAAAAATCGCGCCGGGGGCAATTTCGTCATTTTTCGCGATGGTGTCGGAATCGGCTAAAATTTGAGTGATTAATCGAAAAAAAATCGCGTCGCGGGCAATTTCGTAATTTCTCGCGACGGATTCAGAATGGGCTCAAATTTGACCGATTGATCGGAAAAAAAAATTGCGTCGGGGGTAATTTCGTCATTTTTCACGATGGTGTCGAAATGGGCCCAAATTTGGCTGATTGATCGGAAACAAAAATCGCGCCGGGCGCTATTTCGTCATTTTTGCGAAGGTGTCGGAATGGGCCCAAATTTGGCTGATTGATGGGAAACAAAAATCGCGCCGGGGCAATTTCGTCATTTTTCGCGACGGTGTCTAAATCAGCTAAAATTTGACTGATTGATCGGAAACAAAAATCGCGCCGGGGGCAATTTCGTCATTTTTCGCGACGGTGTCTAAATCAGCTAAAATTTGACTGATTGATCGGAAACAAAAATCGCGCCGGGCGCTATTTCGTCATTTTTGCGAAGGTGTCGGAATGGGCCCAAATTTGGCTGATTGATGGGAAACAAAAATCGCGCCGGGGCAATTTCGTCATTTTTCGCGACGGTGTCGGAATCGGCTAAAATTTCACTGATTGATCGGAAAGAAAAAATCGCGTCGGGGGCAATTTCGTCATTTTTCGCGATGGCGTCGGAATCGGCTAAAATTTGAGTGATTAATCGAAAAAAAATCGCGTCGCGGGCAATTTCGTCATTTCTCGCGACGGCTTCAGAATGGGCTCAAATTTGACCGATTGATCGGAAAAAAAAATTACGTCGGGGGTAATTTCGTCATTTTTCACGACGGTGTCGAAATGGGCCCAAATTTGGCTGATTGATCGGAAACAAAAATCGCGCCGGGCGCTATTTCGTCATTTTTGCGAAGGTGTCGGAATGGGCCCAAATTTTGCTGATTGATCAGAAACAAAAATCGCTCCAGGGACAATTTCTTCGCTTTTCGCGACGGTGTCGGAATGGGCACAAATTTGACTGATTGATCGAAAACAAAAATCGCGCCGCGGGCAATTTCGTCATTTTTCGCAACGGTGTCGGAATGGGCAAAAATTTGACTGATTGATCGGAAAAAAATCGCGCCGCGGGCAATTTCGTCATTTCTCGCGACGGCGTCGGAATGGGCTCAAATTTGACTGATTGATCGGAAAAAAAATCGCGCCGTGGGTAATTTCGTCATTTTTCGCAACGGTGTTGGAATGGGCCTAAATTTGGCCGATTGATCGGAAACAAAAATCGCGCCGGGGGCAATTTCGTCATTTTTCGCGACGGTGTCGGAATGGGCTAAATTTGACTGATTGATCGAAAACAAAAATCGCGCCGCGGGCAATTTCGTCATTTTTCGCAACGGTGTCGGAATGGGCACAAATTTGACTGATTGATCGAAAACAAAAATCGCGCCGCGGGCAATTTCGTCATTTTTCGCAACGGTGTCGGAATGGGCACAAATTTGACTGATTGATCGGAAACCAAAATCGCGCCGGGGGTAATTTCGTCGTTTCTCGCGACGGTGTCGGAATGGGCCAAAATTTGACTGATTGATCGGAAACGAAAATCCCGCCGGGGTTAATTTCGTCTTTTTTCGCGACGGTGTCGGAATCGGCTCAAATTTGACTGATTGATCCGACACAAAAATCGCGCCGTAGGCAATTTCGTCATTTTTCGCGACGGTGTCGAAATGGGTCCAAATTTGGCTGATTGATCGGACACAAAAATCGCGCCGGGCGCAATTTCGTCATTTTTGCGACGGTGTCGGAATGGGCACAAATTTGACTGATTGATCGGAAACAAAAATCGTGCCGGGGGCAATTTCGTCATTTTTCGCGACGGTGTCGGTATGGACCCCAATTTGGCTGATTGATCGGCAACAAAAATCGCGTCTGGGGTGATTTCGTCGTTTTTAGAGACGGTGTCGAAATGGTCCCAAATTTGGCTTATTGATCGGAAACAAAATTCGCGCCGGGGGCAATTTCGTCATTTTTCTAGACAGTGTCGGAATCGGCTAAAATTTGACAGATTAATCAGAAACAAAAATCG
>NW_019229002.1:0-6293 GCF_002742605.1 Olea europaea var. sylvestris
TTTTAGAAATTATTCCATTGCGCTCAACTTAAATCTAAACAACATTTGTTTTTGTCGATGTAACATTATTATAAGACAAGTTGGTACACCAACTTATATTACCAATAACTAATAAGCTAACGCATTAACAAGGTTATTAAATAATTGAACTCCCATTAAGAAGTGGGTATGAGTAGTCAGTAGAGTACCTATCTATATTGGAGGCAGCCTTGAGAATTACAAGAAACCACTTAACATGAAGCCCTCGTTTGGCCTCCATTTTTTAGAAATGAAAATGGGTGAAATAATATTTTTCTGGAAAATGAGTTGTTGAAAAAGAAAGAAAATTTTTCAATTTACGTGTAATATTATTTTATGGAAGACTGTGTGGTTGAAAATAGGAAAGACAAAAATTGAATGTAATGTAATGGAATTTAATGGGGGGCAAACGGGGGCCAAGTATAAGAGCCTGACCTCGTCATATCGACGTGAATAAATCGTGTCAAATAAGCCATGGACGTTTACTAGGAATTTAAGAATTAATCAAAAGTACGTCACGCAACCATATCGCCACATGCCAATGGGGACCTAGAAAAGCCTAGGGACATGGTGTGACACATACTTTTAATTCTTAAAAAAAAAAAAATGTATATATTAAGAAGACAAGTCTTTTACTTCACGGATAATCATAATTGAAGTCTTTATATAGATGGGTAGAGTATGCTCGTTCACTCCAAGTAAAATTTGATGACTTTTATAGAATTTGATCAACTACTCACTAACTCAATTGTCTTTATCTGAACTGAATCAATCATCACATTTTTAAATATAAGATTTGTAGGTTTGAAGTTACTAATGTTATCTACAAATTACTTTTCCAAAGAAGAAATCACAAATTGTCAATCTTATACGGCTTTATTGTCTTCAGTGAAAAACAATATTTTGTGGCTAAGAAATTATTTTCTTATATTTACCAAATTAAAGAATCCCCAAATAAATATAAGTAATCCAATTTTTAAAATTACAGAAATCTCCTTTTTAGCCAAAACAAATAATGAATTTTCATTTTACTCTTTTGCTTATGCCAGATTTATAACAAAATTTGTTTTCTTAATTTAAGGTTTTCCTCGTTTTACACAAATTAAAATTAATCCAAAATATTGACAAGAAGACGGAATAAAAAGGATATCTAAGATTTTAACCTTCAAGCTACCCTTATTGGTTATTAGTTACTATGATAATAATAAATTAATTTTTAAAATTAACATAGTATAAATGTTAGGATTATAAAAAAAAAAAAAAAAAGGCGGAAAGTTTATCGAATCTAGTGTTAAAACAATTTCACTAAATAATATTTTGTTCCTTTTTGAACTTATATGTATAGAATAAATAATTTAGGAGGACGAAATATGAAATGTAAAAAAAAAAAAAATAGTAAATAAATAAAAAAATCACTTCTTAACATCTTTTAATAAATTGCATATCTGAATTGATAAAATTACAAATTATCAAAACTTGTTTCATTAACAAAAGCATAAAATAGAAATTATACATTTCACCCCTCGGGGTATAACCTAATGGTGCAAAGGATAGGAATAAGGTAGTCTCAGCCTTACTGATAGCCATAGTGTGAGGGTTTAGTTCTTGAGATATGGAATTGGACTCTTCGTGAACATCAGTGTACGGGCAAACTCTTCTTCCCTAACCTGTTGAGACACATTTTCCGACTTATCTCCCTCACGATACTACAGGGACGAAACGGTTGGTGCTCTCAAAATTGGGTTCAACCTTTTTAGAAATTATACATTTCATTTTTGTCAAAAGCTTGAGTGTGAAATTTCTTATGGGTTTCTTGTGCTAAGTGCATACTACCTGCCTACGTACCAAGGGTTGGTGTGGATTGTGATTGGGAATATTTTGGAGCGTTAACTTGTAAAGGAAGTTGTTTATCCATTGGGTACTCTGCCCTCTACACAAGCTTACAGTAACATGATCCCATCTGAGTTGAGAAGAGTGCCAAACTATCTTTTTAACCCAATTTAAGTATTTTCAAGAGACTCCTATTTTACAAGAGCGTATAAATTTAAAAAGTTAAAATTTTGAAGTATTTGAACAAGTTTTTTATATTTGACACTTAATATTACCACTTTCAAAAAATAATTATTATTTTTCTATGCCTTTTATTTTATCTAGTTTTTCTTTAGATTATTTTATTATTTTTGCTTATATTGGAAATTGAAACACTTTGAATATATTTAATTATAGAGAGTGAGTTTGATTTTCTATTTTAAATAGCTAACCTTTAAAATCACGTTTCATGAAACTTTTGAAATTAACATTTCAAAGCATATTACAACAGCGCTTCCTTAGGGTCGACTTGTCAAATTTTATCTAAAAAAAATTAACTTTTTATAAAGATACAACTTTTCTCAATTTATACGTGGTTGTGTTTTTCCCATAAAAATGGCCAACCACAATCTATTTTGTTTAATAATACATATTAACATTCTCATATAATATAGATCATTAATATCTTTTAAATTTATTTTAGAAAGTATTCAATTGCGCTCAACTTAAATCTAAACAACGTTTGTTTTTGTCGATGTAACATTATTATAAGACAAGTTGGTACACCAACTTATATTACCAATAACTATTAAGCTAATGCATTAACGAGGTTATTAAATAATTGTAGTCCGATTAAGAAGTTGGTATGAATAGAGTACCTATCTATATTTGAATCAACCTTGAGAATTACAAGAAGTCACTTAACATCGAGTATAAGAGCTTGACCTCATCATATCGGCGTGACTAAATTGGGTTAAATAAGCCATGGATGTTTACTAGGAATTTAAGAATCAATCAAAAGTACGTCACGCATCGATATTGCCACATGCCAATGGAGACCTAGAAAAGCCTAGGGACATGGTGTGACACATACTTTGATTCTTTAAGAAAAATGTATATATTAAGAAGACAAGTCGTTCATTTCATAGATAATCATAATTGAAGTCTTTATATAGATAGATAGAGCGTGCTCGTTCACTCCAAGTAAAATTTGATGACTCTATTAGAATTTGATCAACTACTCACTAACTCGATTGTCTTTATCTGAATTGAACCGACCATCACATTTTTTTAATATAAGATTTGTAGGTTTGAAGTTACTAATGTTGTCTACAAATTACTTTTCCAAAGAAGAAATCACAAATTGTCAATCTTATACGGCTTTAATTTCTTCAGTGAAAAACAATATTTTGTGGCTAAGAAATTATTTTCTTATATTTACCAAATCTAAGAATCCCCAAATAAATATAAGTAATCCAATTTTTAAAATTACAGAAATCTCCTTTCTAGCAAAAACAAATAAAGAATTTTCATTTTACTCTTTTGCTTATACCAGATTTATAACAAAATTTGTTTTCTTAATTTAAGGTTTTCCTCTTTTTACACAAATTAAAAAAATAAAAAAAAATAAAAATCACTTCTTAACATCTTTTAATAAATTGCATATCTGAATTGATAAAATTACAAATCATCAAAACTTGTTTCATTAACAAAAGCGTAAAATAGAAATTATACATTTCATTTTTTCTACTGTTGAACGAATTTTTTCTTTCGATTTAAAACCCACCGCAAATGTACGGTTCGTTAACAAGTAGTAGAATGGATTATGAGTCCAAGTATCGATCCCACAAGGATTGAATTAGTTCAAATCAACATATTATGACCTTAACCAAAACACGAAAGTAAGATGTATGTGTTGTGATTTAATTAAGGAAGATGTGAACTATGATGCAATTATGAGTGAGAAACTTCTACTAAATGCAAAATGAACTGAATGCAATCTACGGGAATTTATGGAATTAATGAATTACTAACGCACTAAGATCACGAATTCCCAAGCAACACCCGTTCAACTTTTAATTATGCAAATTTGACACACATTCCCACAATTAACGAATCAATATTCCTATTTTAATTTAGCAATCTCTCTCGAGCAATGCCAAACCTACCCCCAATATGTGATTCACTCGTCTCAACGTTCACCTACAATTGCTCCGCCATCTCCAAACTACTCTCATATGGTTCGTGATTTGATGTTTTTGAGGGTTATTGGTTTATTTCTACCTTGTGTTCAATGATCCCATCACTAACTCAAAACGTAAAGCATAAGTGTGTGCGCCAAGAGTGTCAGGTATTACATCACAAGTACAAGTCAAGCAAATCAGCACTATATCCATCGTTTCTGATGTAACTAATCCAATAATTGCATCATAGCCGACAAGGCTATCAAGCCCACACAAGCACACAGAGTAGCAAAAAAAATTGAATAAGGCGAAACGCATTTCATAATCATGCAAGCTTACACATAAATGCCAACTTAAAATTATGTCACCACCCCCTCAACTATAAGGAAACATTGTCCACAATGTAAGAAAAATTATTACAAGTTGAACAGGCATAATTTTAAGAACATTATCAAAAGTAAGTACACAAATGGGTAGCTAGTACTCCCCTGATTAGTATAGAGGTGGTGGTGGAGAGCTGGGACCCGCTGCGTCATGCCTTGGTGGAGGTAGGTGGGCTAAGATCTCCCGCATTATTGCAGACTGCTGTGCCATCTCCGACTGGAGTCTACCAATGCTCGTTTACATTTGTCCCAAACGCTCTCAAGACTTGGTCACCCGTAGTTGGATGCCATCTACTCGGCCCACATATATACCCAGCCGCCCGTTTATGGTGTCCATTTCTCGTCTAGCTGTTTGGGAATCCAAGTGAGAAGCTCGTACCAGATCTTGTGTGGAACGAATGTCATGATGAGCTATCTGCATGTCGGTGGTCAGAGCCCTAAAAGCTTGTTGGAGACCCTGAATGTCACGACCGGTCTCCGTGAGAGTCGTAAACAGCTGACGCAGTAACTATGTGTCAACTCCTACAGGTAGCGACGGTGGTGGTGCCTGGGGCATCTCAACATCATCGGGCAATTGGCCATGTCCCACTGGCTGCTGTGCTTGGCGCTCTCTCTCCTATCGTGCCCGATGTTTAATCTGTGCTCATTCTTGAGCCTAGAATGTAGTGTGCTTGATCGGGGGACTGGGTTTCGCAAATACCTCCCCTGATGGAATCGTGACATCGGCCGCCTTGCAGATGCCACTAATGAGGCTCGAGAAAATCAAAGTGGCATGCCGATCTCTCCAGTGCCCAATGTGTATATCTGTTCGTAGATAAATGTGGCGAGATCGATCTTGTACCCCCAGACTAATGATGTGTAAATCTGGCAGCTTGATCAGTGAAAGTAGTCTTGTGTGATGTAGGCTCAATGTTGTGGCACATAAAAAGCCATAGAATGGCTATGGAAGGTGCGAGCTCAATTTGATGCCACTCGAGGATCCCAAGGGGCCATGCGTGTTCCTAGCCCGACAACAGCTCAGCCACCTCAACTCAGTTGTATTCGGTTGGAATGGGCACCACATTATCCATAGATAGCTGATAGTAATCGTGTATAACAGCAGGGGAGAACATAATCCACTTCCCTCGCACCCATGTCTGATGTATATGATCCGAACTTGGGGTGTCGATGTGATTACGCCCAAAGAATAATGCGGTGATTGTAGTACAGCTTTGGGGTGTCGTATCCATAGGGAGATGGAAAAATTATCAAAAGATCAAATAAACTAGGGTTTTCGTAATTAAATGTGGGAATGATTTGTCACTTGAAATAAAAATTAATTATTAATATGCGAATTAGTGAAGCGTCGGAGTTCCCCCATTGGATTGGATCAATCAACATCAATAATTCATGTATTTTTACTCAATTAGAGGTTTTCTTCCCAACTCTCTAATTGGAAGATTTAACAGTGAAGTCCAATTTTGTTCCAATTATGTTTCTAGAATCTAGATTTTCTATAACACATTCGCACATTTTTATTGGAACAAGATCAAAAATCAATCATATACGTCAGGCATAAGGCAGTAATCAATCCGCCAATAAAGTGATATTAAGATTAAAATTCAAAAATTATTTCAATCATTCGATAGAAAGAGCATGGCTAGATCTATGAAGGATTTGATAAAAGTTAAAATAATCTCAACAATAAGTAATTTAAATTGAAACTCAACAAATAGTTTAATTTAACAATGGAAAAAGCATGACTGAATCCATAAGAAATTTATTAAAAGTTAAACAAATTTCAATACTAATTCATAACGAGAAAATCCAAATCTAGAAATTATTAAGCAAAGAGAGTTCGAATTACATGAAATTATGACGTGAAATCTCCAAATCCAATGAGTTCCTTCGTTGCTTCACC
>NW_019229002.1:6561-7744 GCF_002742605.1 Olea europaea var. sylvestris
CGCATGGTTATGCACTTTCAGCCTCTTGAATTCTCGGTATAGGTGTATGCGACCGCATAGTAGAAAGGCATGCGGCCGCATGGTTCCGCCAGATAGCTTTCAGTGTTTTAATCATAACTTTCTTTCCTGATATCCAATTGAGGTGATTCAAGTTGCATTGGATAGCTAACTCAAAGGGAAACAATTTTTATTCAGAAGTCATCTCCCAATTCGATCATCTTTCATGTCAAAAATGGGTCCCAACATGAGACTAAAAACTGGTGTGTTGGTTTTCGATTGGAAATTGATGTATTGATCAAACTTTGACGTTATTTCATCCCTTTGACTTCTTTCCTCATCCACTTGACCTCTAACACTTTCGAATCTTCATCATAATCTTGGACACAAGTTTGGATCATTTGCACTTTAGTCCTTGAACTTTCGTTCTCTTCTACTTTGGTCATTTTTCACTTGTTTCTTCCGAATTTCATCTTTTTCACCAAAATGCAACCTAAACCAAAATATAAGAGTAATGAGTACATTTTGGCATAATATAATCACATGAATGCAATAGTTAAGAGGGGAAAATATGGTATTTTACACTCTTATCACACCCCCCAACTTGCTTATTGCTAGTCCCTAGCAATTTAATGCAAAGTAAAGCAAATGAGTGATTGGTCCATGTTACAAGTGAAATTGTTAAGTTCTAATTCAACAGTAGATCATTCTCTTTTCAAACTCAACACCACCAAAAATTAACAATGTTATGATCATCAAGATATCAAAAACACTTGCTAAATGTGTAAGTGTGTGTCAAGCCATAGCCATCTTACCGCCAACCCTAACACATGCAACATCGAGTGTATCTCTAGCTAAAGGTCCAGCCCCATAACTCACGGATATTAAAGTGTTTAGTGCGGGATTTCTCTCTATGGAGCTGGGAAAAATGCACACTCAGAACATGGAGGCTTTAATAATTAGCAACAAGCAGACAATGATCACATGATAGGCCTACTTTCAAATGAGAATTCATCAACTTCTTACCACAAACCGACTTGAGATCAAAACAGTCAATGCAAAGGGTGTGAAAGGGGTTAAGCTGGGTTATATGAAAAGTAGGTGAAAAGAATTTAGGGACTTCCAAGTATCTAGTTAGGCATCTCAACAAGTAATTCAACATAGCAATCCTTTACATCAACGCATT
>NW_019229002.1:12910-25859 GCF_002742605.1 Olea europaea var. sylvestris
TTCTTAAGGGCGCTAGTCTTATGGTGGGGAAAGTATTTATTAAAAAATGCTTGCGTCATTCAGCCCATGTACCAATTGAACGTGGTCTCAACGAATATAGCCAGGTTTTTGCTCTCTCTTTAAGTGAAAACGGGAAAAATTTTAACCTGGCTGCATCCATTGTACCATGTTGATTGTGGAAGGTTGCAACTACCTCCTCAAATTCCCTAATATGCATGTATGGGTTTTCACTGTCAAGTCCATGAAAAGTGGGAAGAAGTTGAATCATTCCCGGTTTTAGTTCCATACGTGGCATATTGGGCGGAAACATTATGCATGATGGTGTGGATGTACGTGTGGGGTGCAAATAATCATGCAAAGTCCTATAAGGTGCATCGCCGTGTTCACTATCAGATATAGTGTTATGTGTTGAGGTATTCGTGACAATTGATGTAGTAGCAAAATAAGGGTTATATTGAGATTCAAACACTGGATAAGGTGCTCCAGTAGAACTTCCTTGATTGCCTCGATCCCTGCTCATCAAACACACAAGAAAAAAAACAAAGAAAATGTGAAAATAAAATAAAAATAACTCTAAAAAAATTAAATGAAATAAAAATGAAGGAAAGGGAACGATGTCACACTTTTTCGGTCGATCCCTTGATTACTTGTACCGTCTCCCCGGCAACGGCGCCAAAATTTGATTACGCCCAAAGAATAATGTGGTGATTGTAGTACAGCTTTGGGGTGTCGTATCCACAGGGAGATGGAAAAATTCTCAAAAGATCAAATAAACTAGGGTTTTCGTAATTAAATGTGGGAATGATTTGTCACTTGAAATAAAAATTAATTATTAATATGCGAATTAGTGAAGCGTCGGAGTTCCCCCATTGGATTGGATCAATCAACATCAATAATTCATGTATTTTTACTCAATTAGAGGTTTTCTTTCCAACTCTCTAATTGGAAGATTTAACAGTGAAGTCCAATTTTGTTCCAATTATGTTTCTAGAATCTAGATTTTCTATAACACATTCGCACATTTTTATTGGAACAAGATCAAAAATCAATCATATACGTCAGACATAAGGCAGTAATCAATCCGCCAATAAAGTGATATTAAGATTAAAATTCAACAATTATTTCAATCATTCGATAGAAAGAGCATGGCTAGATCTATGAAAGATTTGATAAAAGTTAAAATAATCTCAACAATAAGTAATTTAAATTGAAACTCAACAAATAGTTTAATTTAACAATGGAAAAAGCATGACTGAATCCATGAGAAATTTATTAAAAGTTAAACAAATTTCAATACTAATTCATAACGAGAAAATCCAAATCTAGAAATTATTAAGCAAAGAGAGTTCGAATTACATGAAATTATGACGTGAAATCTCCAAATCCAATGAGTTCCTTCGTTGCTTCACCGAGTTCCTTAGTTTTCCATGGATTTTCTTGAGCACCAAGATGAAAGAAATAGGTCTGGAAGCGTCCCACTTCGTTCTGGATGGTTTTGTGCATTTATATCCCGTGAAAATTAGGTTACCATAAGAGATTCAATCGTATAAGGAAACTGAGATTCGGCCGCCAAGAAAAGCACTATACGACCGCATGGTTATTGTCATTGCGGTCGCATGGTTATGCACTTTCAGCCTCTTGAATTCTCGGTATAGGTGTATGCGACCGCATAGTAGAAAGGCATGCGGCCGCATGGTTCCGCCAGACAGCTTTCAGTGTTTTAATCATAACTTTCTTTCCTGATATCCAATTGAGGTGATTCAAGTTGCATTGGATATCTAACTCAAAGGGTAACAATTTTTATTCAGAAGTCATCTCCCAATTCGATCATCTTCTATGTCGAAAATGGGTCCCAACATGAGACTAAAAACTGGTGTGTTGGTTTTCGATTGGAAATTGATGTATTGATCAAACTTTGATGTTATTTCATCCCTTTGACTTCGTTCCTCGTCCACTTGACCTCTAATACTTTCGAATCTTCATCATAATCTTGGACACAAGTTTGGATCATTTGCACTTTAGTCCTTGAACTTTCGTTCTCTTCTACTTTGGTCATTTTTCACTTGTTTCTTCCGAATTTCATCTTTTTCACCAAAATGCAACCTAAACCAAAATATAAGAGTAATGAGTACATTTTGGCATAATATAATCACATGAATGCAATAGTTAAGAGGGGAAAATATGATATTTTACACTCTTATCACGATGTCACCATTGAAGTTGGCAAAAAATTCCCGGACCAAACTCTCATATAGGGGATGTGGACGCTCAACCAATTTGTGCCACCCACACACCTGAACCAAGTTTACCAATTCAAATCCCGGGAAGTCCTCAAGTTGGACAGGATGTTCAGGTAGCATCGTCCAATGGAGAATGACGTTTTCATATCGGGCTGTGGCTTCGGTGGTTAAGAATTTGCGAACACCCCCTTCAGGCTCTCGAGTGCGGGCGGTGCTGGAGGTAGAAGCTGCAATTTCTTTACCACGTAAGTTTCGCTTTGGAGGCATCCTACAAAGAAGCACAAGATGCTCATGAGAACGAAGTAATGCAAACGGAATGCAAGAACGACGAGAAAAGCACTTAGAAGTCACAAAATCACCCAAACTTGCTTCAATGTGTATGTGTATATGCATGTGTTAACATGCAAACTTCAAGAAAACATGCTCAAGAACGGATGAGGAATGCAAAATAACAACATACACACAAGCTTAGCTCAAAACATCCAAATTGTGTCAAGTGACCTATGATCAACCAAGCATTTTCACCCCCAGACATCATCGAGAAAATTAGAATTTTTTTCGAGCAACCTCCCGGCATATGAAAATACGTAGTGTGGAGTGGCACATATTCAAATTTTATACCCATTAGATGTCGTACGAGTACTTAACTCAAGGGATGAAGTGGGTGCTGTGAAGTGACGTAAACCTAACATGGGTGCCTACATGTGAGTGGTTGGTGAGTGAGTGCTTCCAGCTCAATTTCTATGGCAATTGATCACAATGTGTATGTTAATGTATATATTCAGATTCTCAAATGCGGGATTCCACATAATGCACAACAAACTTCACTTTGGCAATTTATCAAACATGTAACATGCATTCTTTTTAAACCCTACAAAATACCAAAAATTTAATGTTCCACCAACTCATAACATAACCCAAGTTCAAAATACACAATCCATCGACTACCTATTGCCCATTCTCCGCAATCATGCTCATAAAATTCTCGGTTCATCTCGAACCGAACTAAAAAGATCATAGAAGAAAAGGAATGAGAGAATGTACCTTGAATTTGCAATGAACGTGTGGAGTATTGATTTAGGGTACCAATGGGATGAAGAATGCTGTGTGCAATACGAGTGTGAGTCGTGTGTGAGTGTGTTGTGTGACGTGTGGTGGGTGAGAATGTGTTTTACTGTGTGTGTTGGTGTGAGGGTGCGTGTGTTTGTGCGTTATAACCCTCTTTTTTATATGTGAACTCCATGTGATCCCATGGAGTACTTGTGTGCGGTCGCATGGAGTGTTAGTTCAGGGACATCTAAGTCCCTGAACCCTCCCGTGCGACCATAGGATCAATCGCATAGACCACATTTTTTTTATTTTTTTTGTGGACTTCAGCACTACACAACCCATGTCAAATCAAGTGAATCATACATGAATGAAAAATGACCTATAACTATCAATAATGCAAAAAATTAAAAATTGTCCTAGACTAATGCAGAAAGGCAAAATAAGTAAATGGGTAGAAATGTTGGGTTGCCTCCCAACCAGCTCTAGTTTATAGTCTGTAGCTCGACTTTACCGTATTGTGTCATTTTGGTGGTCTAAAATGAACAGTAGACTTTTCCTTTGAGAAATCGCCACTCCAATAGTGCTCTAAATGCTGTCCATTGATCGTAAATGTCTCCTTACTGTCATGAGTGATCTCAACTACCTCATATGGAAATACCTGTGTAATAGTATAGGGACCAGACCATCTCGATCACTGCTTTCCTGGAAACAGCTTAAGTCTAGAGTTGTAGAGTAACACTTTTTGCCCTACTTTAAATTTACGTCTCTGAATATGCATATCATGCCAGTTCTTGGTGCGTTCTTTGTAGAGTCTTGAATTTTCGTAGGCCTCCAATCTGAGCTCATCCAGCTCATTAAGTTGTAATAAACGATTTTCACCCGCAGCTTTCAAGTCCAAATTCAATTTCTTCATTGCCCAATAAGCGTTGTGCTCTATCTCAAGAGGTAAGTGGCATGCCTTCCCGAAAACTGGTTGATATGGTGACATCCCTATAGGAGTCTTAAATGCAGTCCTATAGGCCCATAAGGCGTTGTCCAGCTTCTTAGACCAATCTTTTCGTGAAGAGCTTACTGTGACTTCAAGTATTCGCTTTGCTTATTGGACACTTTAACCTGTCCGTTGGTTTGAGGATGATATGCAGAGGCTACACGATGTTTAACATCATATTTAGTCAACAACTGTTCAAATTGGCGATTGTAGAAATGTTTGCCTCCGTCACGGATTATAGCTCTCGATGTGCCAAAGCGTGTGAAAATATTTTTTCTTTAGAAAATCAATCACCACCTTCCCACCATTGGTAGGCAATGCAACGGCTTCCACCCACTTCGATACGTAATTCATAGCCACCAATATGTACTGATTAGAGAATGATGGAAGAAATGGCCCTATGAAGTCGATTCCCCAGACGTCGAATAGTTTCACATCCAGGATACTGTTCATAGGCATTTCATTTCTCCTGGATATATTCCCTGTGCGTTGACATTGGTCACACCTTTTCACGAATTCAAAGGCATCCTTGAAAAACATAGGCCGGTAAAAACATGACTGAAGGATCTTCGCCGCTATTTTTGAAGCACCAAAATGCCCTGCGTATGTAGATGAATGACGATGTTCTAGTATTAAGGGCACTTCTTCCTTAGGTATGCAACGACAAACAATTTGATCAGCTCCTCGCCTGTATAGAATGGGATCTTCCCAAAAATAATACTTCAATTCAACGAAAAACTTCTTCTTCTAGTGACTTGAGTAATCTAGCGGAGCGATAGACCTAGCTAAGTAGTTAACTATGTCAGCATACCAGGGTGCCTCCTCCACACCAAAAATCTGTTCATCTGGGAAGACTTCATTGATTTCCACGATCTCTATCTGCTCTGTGGTCTCAAGTCGAGACAAGTGGTCTGCTACCACGTTTTCACTGTCCTTCTTATCCCTGATTTTCATATCAAACTCTTGAAGCAGCAGTATCCAACGAATGAGACGTGGCTTGGCATCCTTCTTTTCCATTAAGTACTTGATGGCAGTGTGATCTGTGTAAACGATGACCTTTGACCCCACAAGATATGATCGAAATTTGTTAAAGGCGTAGACTACGGCAAGGAGCTCTTTCTCTGTAGTAGCATAATTTAATTGAGCATCATTCAAGGTCTTATTTGCATAGTAGATTACGTGAAATATCTTATTTTTTCATTGTCCCAATACGGCCCCAACAGCAAAATCACTGGCGTTGCACATTAATTCAAATGGCAGGTTCCAATCTGCTGTGATGATCATGGGTGCTGAAATTAACTTCTCTTTCAAGGTATTAAAAGCCATCAGATACTCATCTGTGAACTCAAATGTGGATTCCTTCATCAACAAACAACACAGTGATTTAGTAATTTTTGAGAAATCCTTTATGAACCTTCTGTAAAACCTAGCATGCCCAAAGAAGCTACGACCACCTTCACTGATGTTGGTGGCAGTAATTTCTCGATCATCTGAATCTTTGCTCTGTTCACCTCAATACCCTTTGCTGATATTCTGCGTCCTAACACGATGCCCTCATGTACCATAAAGTGACATTTCTCCCAATTTGATAACAAGTTGGTCTCTGTACACCACTGCAACACAAGACTCAGATGCTCTAAACACTCATCAAACGAAGACCCAAAGACTGAGAAGTTGTCCATGAATACCTCGATGAATTTCTCAATCATATCGGAAAAGATAGCCATCATGCAGTGCTAAAAGGTGGCAGGGGCGTTGCATAAACCAAAGAGCATCCTACGGTATGCAAAGATACAGTAGAGGCATGTAAAAGTTGTTTTCTTCTGGTCGTCAGGTGCTACTGGAATCCGATTATACCCAGAGTACCCATCCAGAAAATAGTAATGTGAGTGCCCTCTCCAACATCTAATCAATGAATGATAATGGAAAATGATCCTTTCGAGTAGTAGCGTTTAGTTTGTGGTAATCGATGCAAACTCTCCATCCAGTCACTATTCTGGTAGAAATCAACTCATTTTTCTCGTTCTGCACTACTGTGATACCTCCCTTCTTTGAAACAACCTGCACTGGACTGATCCATGCATTATCTGATATTGGGTAGATGATACTTGCATCGAGCAACTTCAATACCTTAGCCCTAACCACTTCCTTTATGTTTGGATTCAATCTCCGCTGACCATCAATGCTTGGCTTGAAATTTTCCTCCATGAGTATTTTGTGTATGCATAGCGATGTGCTGATCCCCTTGATATCTGCAATTGACCATCCAATGGCTGTTTTATTCTACCTCAGTACCTGAAGTAGTCTCTTTTCCTCCACTTCATTGACAGTATTTGAAATAATAACCGGGAGTGTAAAAGACTCTCCCAAGTAAGCATATCGAAGGTGTGGTGGCAATTGTTTAAGTTCCAACTTGGAAGGTTGCTGAATAGATGGCACCAACTTTATAGTCCCAGTTCAGAGTTCTTCGAAGTGACGTTTTCGCATGTATGGTGGATTAGTTTCCAAAAATCGTGCACATGTTTCAATTTCACTTGAATCAGTATGAGTGGATTGAGAATGTACAATACATGCCTCGTATGCATCGGAAGGATGATGTAGCCGAAATGTATCTTGAATTATTTTGTCAATTACCTCGATCTGGAAGCAGCTGTCTGACTCAGTGGGAAATCTCACTACCTTAAACATGTTGAAAGAGATTTGTTCTTCGCCAAGCCTCAATATAAGCTGCCCTTTCTAAAACATCGACAATCGCTCTTCAAGTAGCTAAGAAAGGTCGCCCCAATATGAGTGGAACATCCTTATCTTCCTCCATTTCTAAAATGAGAAAATCTGCTGGAAATATAAACTTCTCTACTTTTACCAACACGTCTTAAATGATCCCTCTTGGATGTGTAAGGGATCGATCTGCTAACTGTAGAGTCACTGTTGTCGCTTTAGCTTCTCCCAAACCGAGTTTCCTGAAAACAGAGAAAGGCATCAAATTAATACTTGCACCTAAATCACACAGCTTTATCAAAATGACAGTTTTCAATAGTGCAAGGTACAATAAAACTCCATGGATCCTTTACTTTTGGAGGCAGCTTTTTTTGGATTCTGGCACTGCATTCCTCAGTTAACATCACTGTTTCATTTTCTTCTATCTTTCGCTTGTTAGAGAGGATATCCTTTAGGAATTTTGCATAAGTCGACATCTAAACAAGTGCCTCAGCAAATGGGATGTTGATGTGTAGTTTCTTGAAGACTTCAAGAAATTTACTATATTGCTGATCCAATTTGTGCTTTTTCAACCTCTGCGGGAATGGAATCGGTAGCTCATGAGGGTTGATAGATTTGGTAGTTGTAACCCGTGATGTATTAGAACTCTTCTTGGCAACATCCTCTGTTGTTTGTTCAATCTATTCCACAATCTCATCATCTGAGGTAGGCGCTGATTTCTTGCTAACTATCGATCTTTTTACATGTATCTCAGGTAGTTGTACTCCACTTCTGGTTGTTATAGCTTTTGTGTGCTCCTTAGGATTGATTTCTAGTGTTGCTGGGTAGGTTTCCTGGTGCTCTGCCTATCATGGAGATTGCCATCTGTCCCATTTGCGTCTCAAAATTTTTTATTGCAACACTTTGATCTTCGAGAGTTGCATCTGTCTTTCGCATAAATTGGTTGTTGGCCTCCATGTACTGATTAGTTGCTGCCATGAACTTCTCAAACATCTCTTTCAATGGTGGCTTTTTATCCTGCTGCTGAAATTGACCTTATGGTCTGTTTTGATTCTGGTTACTCCATGAGAAGTTTGGATGTTTTCTCCAGCCCTGATTGTAAGTTTCCGAATGTGGATTGTTCTGTTGGCGTTGACCCCATTGCACAAAATCTGCATGTTTGATCCCCTGTGTGAGAATTGGACAGTTGACAGTATTGTAGTCTGCTCCACATTCTTCACAGCTTGGCTTCTTGGCTTGTTTTGCATTGGCGGTCTGTGAAATGCTCTCAACCTTGTGGAATAAGGAGTATATCTTTGCAGATAATGCTAAGTATGTATCTACTTCATAAACCCCCGACGTTCTCTTCTGAATTACTCGATTTGTAGACCACATGGCTGAAATTGTAGCCATTCTCTCAAATAGTTCCCATGCTCCGTCAATTGTTCTTGTGGAGATTGACCCGTTAGATGATGAATCCACCGTGCTCTTGAAGGATGGAAGTAATCCAGTGTAGAAAAATCAGATTTGTGTCTTTTTATCAAGGCCATGCTGAGGACACTTCCTTAACATATTTTTGAAACGATTCCAGGTCTCTTCAAATGATTCGGACTCGCCTCGATTGAATATAGATATGTCATGCCGCATTTTTGCTACCTTAGCTGGCGAGAAGAATTTGGTGTAGAATTTGTGGGCTAGCTCGTTCCAAGTGGTGATGCTTGCGACGGGAAGTGAATCCAGCCATTCAAGTGCTTTATCCCACAAAGTGTGTGGAAACAATCGCAGTCTTATAGCATCGTCTGAGATACCTTGGTACCTAAAGTGTTGGCACACGTCCAGAAATCAGGATATGTGTGTATGTGGATTTTCATTAGCCATCCCATGGTATTGATGTCCATTCTGAAATAATTGAATTACATTTGTTTTCAACTGGAAGTTTGGTTGCCCAAATGGAGGATATACAATGCTAGATTGACTCTAGACCACCAACGGTGCCATGAAGTCCCCAAGTATCATATTCCCTTTATCTTCAACCCCCACGCCTTCATTGAGTTGAATCACCGGACGATTTTGCTCGTTGGCTATCTGTTGTTGTTGTTCTTGGTCTTTTTGAATTTGTTGTGCTGCTCTTGTTTCTCTTTACCTGTGACGAAATGTGCTTTCAATCTCTGGATCAATGGAAACCAAATCTCGATCAGGTGCTCTGCATACAAGCCCTAAGATAGCAAAAATAGCATAAAATTAAATTAAAGTAAACAATAAACTAAGTCTAGTAAGCTAACTACTACTAATCTAGGTAAGTTCGAATTAGTGTCACAATAGATAAAATTAAACTAATTTTCAATCCCCAGCAACGACGTCAAAAACTTGTTGAACGAATTTCTTTCTTTCGATTTAAAACCCACCGCAAGTGTACGGTTCGTTAACAAGTAGTAGAATAGATTATGAGTCCAAGTATCGATCCTACAAGAATTGAATTAGTTCAAATCAACCTATTATGACCTTAACCGAAACACGAAAGTAAGAAGTATGTGTTGTGATTTAACTAAGGAAGATGTGAACTATGATGCAATTATGAGTGAGAAACTTATATTAAATGCAAAATGAACTGAATACAATCTACAAGAATTTATGGAAGAATTATTAAAGCACTAGGATCACGAATTCCTAAGCAACACGTGTTTAACTTTTAATCTGTTTAACTTTTAATTACGCAAATTTGACACACATTCTCACAATTGATGAATCAATATTCATATTTTTATTTAGCAATCTCTCTTGAGCAATGTCAAACCTACCCCAATATGTGATTTGACTAGATCTCTATGACGAATACTAACATAAAGGAACGCATGTAATTTCATGAATATTCAACAATTCACACGAGGCATAGAGGTATATTTCTATCCCCTATCGGACCCTATGATGATTTATACCATGTCGAGCCTATTTTCATTCTCTCGAATGCATAAAACAGGCCACTAAAATCATATAATTACGTGCACAATAATAATATGGGAATAAAAACATATAAATCATTCAATTTCGGAACATGTGCTTATATATGTCAAATCTCCAAATCAAAAATCAAAACTCGTATTGCAAGGTTCATCGATCTCCTAGTAAATGAAAAATCTAGCCTAACATGCTAAAAAGAAGAAAATACAAAAATAGTTGAAGAAACATCATCACTCGAATCAAGTTTCAATCAATTCTTCAATTTGCGTGATGTTTTCCTTTTGTTCTCCTTTTGTTTTCTCCTTCAAAATCTCTCTTTTTCTTCTAAAATCACTGTCTCCATCGTTCTGGTCGAGTTTTCGTTTATATAGGACCAAAAAATTTTGTTTCCATAAGAGTTTCGGCGAAATAAAGAAACTACAAAAATGTCGCGATATAACCATGCGACCGCATGGTTATAACTTTTGGTCCCGTAAATTCCTCGAAGCCTACCATGCGACCGCATGGTAGCGCAAACTATGCTTCCTTTGCACTTTCGTCCCCAAATCTCGTTTCTTCCAATTTTGATCCCTTTTTTCATTCTTCTTCCTTCCAATATTTCATTGTATCTCCAATTGACACTTAGCTCATTCAAATTCTCGATTCGCCATTCGGGTCATCTTTTGGTTATTCGCAACTTGGTCCCTAAACTTTCTTTTCCTTCACTTTGGTCTTTTTTCGCTCCTTTTCACGTGGATTCCATTATATCCATCAGCATATGACTACAAAAATGAAATTTCTAACAATTAAGTCATATTCAATCACTTTAATCAACAAATAGACATGTATTGTGGCTGAAATAAGCGTGTAAAAATACACTTATCACCTACAATATTAAGGAAGCCATAATATGCAGTATTTTAAAAAGCACGTCTAAATTCGAAACTTAACCTTACCATTCAAACACTTTACATTGTTTATTTTTATTTTTTATGCAGGCAGGCTCATAAAAAGCTTGAATATTAGCCTTATCGTTTAGTCATCTTTATGCTTTTGGAACATTCGTATTATATTTGTTTATTTAAATTTAAAAGTAAATAAAGAGTTGTTAAGTTAAAAGTGAATTAAGAGTCGTGAAGCTCGCTTTTAATTTCTGACTTAACAACTCTTTTGTCTAAATTCTAATTTGATTTTATGTTTTTTAAAGAATCAATTTCTTAATTATAAATACTTATTTTTGTAAGTCTTCACGCAATCTCCCCGTTACATATTATTTAAAGATTTCACCTATAACGTAATTTAATTTGCATTAAATCTTCAAAAACTAAAATCATCGAAAAAGGTTGGACTGGGCTTGTTTGAGCTCTTTTTATTCAAAAAAGAAGGAAAAAAAACATTTTGCAATAGTATTATTATGGAAAAGATATAATTATAAAAGGACAAAATTCATAACTAAGCTTTCGTTTGTCCCTCTTTAAAACTCTTTAATTTAATTTAAATTTTTCCCTCTCCTATTTTCAACTATATAATCTTCAATAAAATAATATTACGCACAAATCGAAAACTTTTAATTCTTTTACAACAATTCATTTTTCAAAAAACACTATTCTCTCCATTATAAATCTAAATAATGGAGGCCAAACGGGGGCTAAGAGGTTAAGTATCATTCATTTCAAAACTAAGAACAAAGATTTCAAATTTCAAAAATCAGATATTTATTAAAATTTATTTATGATTTAATTAATTAATTACATATTTTATTAATTAATATATTAAGGTCACAGATCTATACAATTAGGTCACGAATTAACGATTTAATTAGTCACAATTTAAAAATTTTATAGGTCACAATTTGTTTATCGGTCAAAAATCAAAAATTTTATAGATCACTATTTGTTCATATAGCTTATCTATAGATCATATATTTTCAAATTTGTTGCTCACAAATTATTTTTCAATCACATATTATCAAATTTTTAGCATGCAATTAAATACTTGGTCACAGATAACTAAATACTTAGTCACATACACTAAATAGTGGGTCACATACTATCGACCACCCTCACCTTGCCATTGTCGCCACCATGACTATAATAGCACCATGCCATCGCTGATCCAATCCATTGCCAACAAAAATCACCACAACCACAACTATCAAATCTCCAGCCATGAACAACCACCTCTACCACCAACCACTCACATATTAACTACTTAATAGGTTACAAGGTCGTATATGCAAACCTGCTCCAATAGAAACACACCACAATTGCCATCGCCACCATTGCTATCACCACCACCATTTTGTAATACTACCATCACCATACCGTACCAGCAACACCACTGCACATAGCACCACAAACAAATCACACCAGTTGTCACTATTATCGGCACCGCCAAATCCACCACCACATGCACAAACATGCCAAAACCCCTGCATTATCAAAATATGGAAACCATCACCACTACTTCAGCAACATAAAAAATCCAATAGAGCTACTGCAACGACATTGCAAGACAAGCCGGTTTGAGTGAGAAAGAAGCCACATCTAGCATGAAATTCTTATTTGAGTGCCATTTCAACAACCACCATCGTCGATCTATTCAAAGTCGTACATAGAGATTGCGTGAATTGGGTAAAGATCGCGTGGTCACCTGGGAGCATAGGTCCTTGTCGTAGGCGGCTCTCTTTCAACGACAACGATCCTCTTGTAGTGGTATTAGGTCTCGCATCAACACCAGAGTAAAGTGAAGAGAATGTTTGGAGAATGGAGATGGTGATCTGAGAGTGTAGAGAGACGGGTGGTGAAGAGAGAATGGAAAGGAGATGAGAGACAAAATGAATGGGGTAGATAAGGTACGGTATATGTGTATAGATTAATTTATAACATTATTATTAATATTAAAATATTGATTTATAATAGCCCCGTTTGGCTCCTATTCTCTTTCATTTTTTTCATTTCTTATTTTCAACCACATAATCTTTCATAAAATAATATTATACGAAAATCGAAAACTTTTCATTTTTTTCAATCACACA